>NC_141542.1:67877500-68177500 GCF_021556685.1 Rattus norvegicus | reverse complement strand
ATTAGCATGGACTGTGTAGTTATCTTTGTAAAGTTCTTTTTGCTAATTTTTTTCCATTTGGCAGCATTTATTAATCTATTAAATCATCTATTTATGTAAATATGTAATTGCAAATATGTTTTTATACCTTTGGCTACAACTTATCCCACTACTTTATAGTCTCCAGCTCAAGTCATTACAGTTATAGCATTAGGTGTGCATAGGGTTACTCATTTTCCTTTAAGATGTAGACCAGCATTTCTACTGATTGAAGTTTTGTTGCTGGTTTTTGTTTGTTTGTTTGTCTGTTTAGTGTTTTATCCCTTTGTGGTATTATAAAATATCCTGGGCTTACACTGTATGTCTAGCCAAAGGCCTAGAAGCACCCAATGTTTCTAAGGAACATTTGATTATTTTGTTGAAATTCATGTTAGAAGAAATATTTTTCTAGGTATGTTTGTTGATATTTTAATGTCTTTTTTCAAAACCTTTCATGGTAACACATAACAGAAATATTTTGAGAAGTAAAAGTGTTGATATTCACCATAACTGTGCATGCAATTATTTTTTCATATATACTATGGAGCATGAATTTCTAAGTATGTTCTTAATTCTAATACAACAATCTGTGTAGCCTCCACGTCTTGCCAGTCTTTGCATTATCAGTCTAGTAATTAGAAATGGTCTCTTAGATTATGCATTAAATTATAAAACTCCAGTGAACATGCCTATACATGTGAGGATTATTAACACAAAGAACTTGATTGAAAGTATTTCATACTTATGAGCCATTCCATCAGATATTGCACTTAGACTCTCAAGTTCATGTCCAAGGCTGTTCTTCTCATCATAATGACTCACCCACTCACAGGGAATTTTTTCATATATTAAAATACAATTGCAATTTCTGCTAAATTCTGTATACTTCTAATTAGACTCAAATACCTGAAATTATTCTTTAAGTTTTTATGTACAAATATATAACTTAAATTGACATTTCTATAGGGCAAATGCCTAATGTATAAAATAGAACATAACACATAAAACAATCTATTGTGTTTTACAGTTAGGTTTTACCCAATATTTAGGGAACAAATTATATAAAATGTGTACCATCTTCTAAAAAAATGAAGCATGAAAACTTCCCTAATTTGCTTTTAAAAGGTCCAATTAATATAAAATACCATATTTTCTTTTTATTAATTGAGTAAAGTAACACAGTCACAAAAGAACACACATGTTATGTACTCACTGATATGTGGATATTAGGGAAAAAAAGCTCTGAATACCCATGATACAATTTATAGATTATATGAAGGTCAAGAAAAAGGAAGACCAGTATGTGGGTGCCTCAGTCCTGTTTAGAAGGGGTAACAAAATAATCATAGGAGGTTGAGGGTAGGATGGACTTGGCAGGAAGAGAGGAATGGGGAGGGAAAAATGGGCAGGATTAAGTGTGGGAGCAGACAGGCAAGATGTACAGAGGTTCAGGAAATTGAACAGAGGTGTATAGCAATGGGGGATGAGGAATTGGGGGTAGTCAATAGAAATCCCTAAGTGCTAGGAATGCAAAAGGTTCCCAGAACCCACCAGGAATGACATTAGCTGAAATGCCCAACAGAGGGGAGAGAACCTGTAGAGACCATACCCAGAGGTTATGCAGCACCCTGGTTGAGGGATGGGACCACCCACTCTTAAAAATTTTAGCTTAGGATTTCTTCTGTCTAAAGGAAATATAGAGAGAAGAAGTGGAGCAGAGATTGAAGGGAAGGCCATCTAGAGACTGCCCCATCTGGGGATCCAACCCATATGCAACCACCAAACCCAAACCCTTTCTGAAGACAAGAAGTACTTGCTGACAGGAGCCTGAATTGGATGTCTCCTGAGAGGGTCTGTCAGAGCCTTACCTATACAGATGTGGATGCTTGCCGCCAACCATTGGGCTGAATATGGGAACCCCAATGAAGGAATTAGGGGAAGGACCAAAGGACCTGAAGGGGTTAGCAACCCCATAGGAAGAATAACAGTATCAACCAACTAGACCCACCCAAGCTCCCATGAACTAAACTACCAACCAAAGAAAACACATATAGGGACCAATGGCTCTAGCTGTGTTATGTAGCAGAGGATGGCCTTGCCTGTCATCATCAGTGGGAGGGGAATCCCTTGGCCCTTGGAAGGCTTGATGCTCCAGCATATGGGAATGATAGGGCAGTGGGCAGGAATAGGTAGGTGGGTTGGTGGAGCACCCTTGCGAAGGCATGGGGAGGGTGTTGGAATGGGAGTTTTCAGAGGAGAAACCAGGAAGGGGAGTAACATTTGAAATGTAAATAAACAATATACTATTAATGAATGATTCTTTCTAGGAAGATGTGGACAAACATCTGTCCACACAAGAAAAGCTATCACAAGAGAGCCAAAAAGAAAATCAACCAAAGCCTCACCTAGCAAACAAATTAATTGGTTGGAGTTTCTTACTGGAGTAAGAGTGAGAAATTATATGCAGAACCATGGGTTACACGGAGGCACCTGCATCAGCAAATACATTACCTCTGTCTAGGTGAGAAATCTTCAAACTGTGCCTCTGGGGCTCCCTGCATAGCTTCTAGGCAGACTACATCTACAAGTCTCTAGAGCAACAATTCACTCCTTAGATATTCTTAGCAAAGAACTTTATGAATCCTGTACTCTGAGCTGGCAAGTTTATAAAATTTTAGTCCTAGCACTCCTAGCATTGCTACCTCCTAGGATCTCTTGTGATACTCTTTCCTCACAGATCCTCAAGAAGACTCATTTAGTAATATGGGATTTTATAGTACATGGATCTTATAAAATTAATTGAGGATGTCTCCTTTTTTCATTTCATAAGAATACAGTGTACATTTTATTTAATTCTTTCCCTAAATATTGAGTGCAATTCACCTATGATAATTGCACAATGTATTGTATTCCATTTAAGACATTAGGCATTTATCCTGTAGAAACTTATAAATTATTCCTTGTTCCTAGCCCTCCCTCCTCCTTCCAGCAATAAAGTTTCAATTTGCATAAAATAGTTATAACTATTTAAGTCTAAAACAGATTATGACTCTTGGAATAAAAACTACAGACAAATGCCTCTCATGGACATAGATGTGTACTCAATAAATAATATTGAATATTAGTCAAGAATGTACATGAAGGATTTAAAAGCACATAAAGTAGTATTTATTCTAGTCTGTGTTAATATTTGTAAATCAGTTAGTATAATCCACGTAAACCAATTTAAAGAGGAAACCTGATGTGATATTATCAATTGATAAAGGAAAATAATATCCATCACTAAATTATGATTAATACAAACAAAATGAGCAAAAGGAAATTTCCTCAACCTGACAAAAGAAATCTACGAGGTATTTAGAGTGAATGATAGAAGTAATGGAGAAAATTATAATCCTTTTTCACTACTACTAGTAGCAAGGAAACTGTGTTCTTGCTCACTGAGGAAAAGGAATAAAATATGAATAATACCTTTAAACTCATATTACTCCAAAAATGTTCATTGCAAATGAATAATTTAGAAAAATTTAGAAAAATTTTAGAAAAACACAGTGATATTTAAAACATATGGATATATTATATATGTATTTTATATACCTTATGTATACATTTATGGAAATGTGGATGAAGCAAAAACATATGCCATTGGATACATACCTGCATGTCTAAAACTTAAAATACTCAGTAAACTAAGTGCAGATTAGGGTATGAAGAAATTGAGGTATTTGTATATTTGTGGTAGAAACAGAAAATGTTCAGAAGTATTTTGAAATAGTTTTTCAATTTTCTTTTTTAATGTTTTATTAGATATATTTCTTTATTTACATTTCAAATGTTATTCCCATTCCTGGTTTCCTGTCCATAAGCCCCTATCCCCTCACTTCTCCCTCCCCCATACGGGAATACCTCATACATCTCCTTTACTGTCCCCCCATATTCCCCTGCAGTGGGGGTCCAACCTTGGCAGGACCAAAGGCTTCCCCTTCCACCGGTGCCCCAACAAGGCACATGCAGTTGGAGTGATGGGTCAGTCCATGTACAGTCTTTGGTAGTGGTTTAGTCCCTGGAAGCTCTGGTTGGTTGGCATTGTTGTTCTTATGGGGTTTCAAGCTCCTTCAATTCTCTCAATACTTCCTCTAATTCCCCCCCCCCCCAGAGAATCACCCCCGTTCTCAGTTCAGTGATTTGCTTCTAGCATTTACCTCTGTATTGGACATGCTCTGGATGTGGCTCTCAGGAGAGATCTATATCCGGTCCCTTTCAGCATGTATATTTTAGCTTCATCAATCTTATCTAGTTTTGGTGGCTGCATATATATGGGCCACATGTGGGGCAGGCTCAGAACAAATAAACATATCTTTGAACAGAATTAATGTAATATTAAGCCAATACTTAGACACTAGTACAAATAACAACAAAGAAACATATGTCAAGTGTTTTAAGACTTGCATAGGAATTTTATTAGAACATAATTCAAAAGAAATTTTGCTATATGTGTACATAATGTGCTACTTATGTGGGTATTGAGGGCTGCAAATATGAGCAGATTTTTCCACCATTATATTAAGCAAAAACAATAAACGCAAAATAATTCATAATGTATG
Source organism: Rattus norvegicus (assembly GCF_021556685.1). Taxonomy (NCBI): domain Eukaryota; kingdom Metazoa; phylum Chordata; class Mammalia; order Rodentia; family Muridae; genus Rattus; species Rattus norvegicus. The sequence continues at coordinate 68,172,878 of NC_141542.1, read as the reverse complement.
TATCCACTGAGAGGCATTTTTAAGGGAAGGGACCAATATTAGGTAACTGAAATTTTTTTCCATCCTAGTTCAGAGGTAAGTGGGATTTTGTAGCTGATGAAATATTTAGGAGTCATAATTATGTATCATCCTCATGTGTGATAGTGGGGTCCTTGGCTGGATATTTTTGTTAAAATACAGATTGGTACAGTTTAATTAATATTTTGTTTTTTGTTCAATGCATAAAAAACATAGGCAATCAAAAACTATTACACAATTAAGATCCAAGGGCCTCAAAATGGAGACTACATGAGTAAGTTCTACGCACTTTTTTTTGCTTTCCATGAATGCATTTGTTCTTCTGTAAAAGTGATTAAATATTAAAAATGTTTTCATGAGTTTGTTAATCCTCCCACATCCTTCTGATCCAATTACAAATTATGAATGAACTGATTCAAGGCAGGAACTTCTATTTATCACATTTATTCCATACTACATATGTATTACATGTATAGAGTCTATCACCTCTAATAACTCCAATGCTCATTCAGCTAGAAAAATCCCAGTACTAATAGCTATCAAGAACATGCAGACATGTTGCATGACTTGCCAAATGCTGAAGTAATACTGAGTAACTTCTGAGAGTGATAGGTATAACATATATAATAAATATATTTTGTCTTTTACCTGATTACTATTATTATCATCATCATAATAATCGTCATTTTTTCAAGCTTTGAAATGCTTCCTCCATTTATCCTAGTCTGAAATAAATGCCAAATTGCCATGTTGAGCCTTTTTGTTTGGTATTTTAATCTTATCTTCTAGGATTATGTATGTATGGATATATATATATATATATATATATATATATATATATATATATATATATGTATGTATAAATTTATAAAACAAATAAGGACAGAACTCACCGGTGAAACAATAACTAAAGTATTAAAGGACAGTGCTGACCCAGATAGATAAGGAGAAAGTAAACATGACAACAATCATTTTCAAAATGAAGGGAGCGTTTCAGTGTTGCATACGGAAATACTGACAAATGTTTCAGAGGACACAGGCAGTTTAAAATTAACTGGTACAACTAACATTGCACTTGGTTGAGTAATGATATTGATGCTGGAAAGGTGATAGTTGGAGTATTTGAAGAAACATCAAAAAGTTTATTGCTAGAAAGGTTTGACTAAAATGGCTTGGGAGCAAGTTGAAATGCAGGCTTGAGGAAAAGACTGAGGTTCGATACTGATACCCAGGAGGGTCAGAATCACAGCATGCTCTGCTGCATGACATGACAGCTGCTGATTTGATTCTGAGCAACTTCTGACAATGGTAGGTATAACATAACATAATAAATAGATTTTGTCTTTTATCTAATTATTATCACTAATATTAATACTGTTATTAAGTGTATCTTATCTTCAAAAATTAACATTTTGCAAGACTTCACTATTTCACTAATAGTGTTAAAGAAACAAATAAAAAAACAAATAAGTAGTATAATTGTTTACTACCAAGTCCAGTTAGGATATTTTAGAATGAATCTGTATATCTTTATGGTATCATCATAGGCAGAAACAAAAGGAAAAAAGGGAGCATAAAAGAGATTTGATAATTTTTTTGACAAATCCTTTTGTATCATTTCTTTTAATGGAAAATGTAAGTTTTCTCTCTGTCTTTAGAAATCATATCATTCACTGTTGAAAATGTACTATTAACACACCAAAAGGACCATAATTTCTTAGTCTTGAAAATATTTGCTTCTGAGTAAGGCTAAATTTTGTAAACATTAACTGTAAGAATAAAACTTTAAAGAGTATATGCAAATTGTACAAAGTTTTAGCAGTATGTAAGGTATATAGGGTGAATTGTCCTAGATTCAGTGGCACAAGAAGGGTAACCTACTTTAATGAACGTGCTACAAACTCTGAAAACAGTTCAAGAAGACCTGATACCTCAAAGATAAGTTTCTTATAAAGTACAAATCCTATCAGGAAGAGCTTACAGTTCAAAGGGAAAAAAGCCATTATTTATTTCTGTTTGCTGACCTACAGGGAACTACACAGGTATCTCTTCCAGGAGGGCAAGGATTTATGGTTACTCACCTTGAGTGTCACAAGATAAAGTGTACTATTAGGCTACATGTACACTACTCTGTCACTTTTCTTTTTATTAAAGACTACTCTGACATTCTCAGGGCTTGCTGGGATTGGAGATGTAAAAATATTTTACCTGTACCCTCACTTGCAGAGACAACTGGGCACTAAAATCTACCTGGTACAATCTCAGGATTTTCATGGCGTACAGAGATGGCTGCTGCTCTCTGAAGCTAAGGAGTAAAATGCTTGTATTTATTACATACCAGCTTTTAGCACAGGCAGTAAAATTGATATCACTATGTACCCACAGAGATTATTTTAAATAATATATTTTGTTTTTCACATACATCACCAAACCTCATTATCTGTATTGAATGCTTGTTGTCTATCACATACCAATTTAACTACTGTTTGAAAATACATCTTGGGAAACAAAAAAAAAAAAAACGAATGAATGCAAACTCCTGCATAAAACCAAGCCCAATCCTGTACGTAAGATACCTTTCAGAAGGGGACAAAGAGTCTGATTTTATAAGAGGCTGAGGAATGTGATTGTCTGTTGTATGATTGTGTCTTTTAGATTTTGTCAGAAGTATGGTTACATGAACAGAGACAACACACACACACACACACACACACACACACACACACACACACATACACACACGTACTAACATGGATGAGAGAAACTCAGGACGTCTCCACCCTATGCAAATATCTGCAGGTAACTAAAGAATGCTGAGGGCTAGATAATCAATCTTCTAAAGGGAAGAGCACATCAATAGGTTATCCAATACTAAAAGGTCAGTTTTTTAAATATCCATATGATGAACATATTAACTGAGCAGGTTGAATAATCTATGTGTCTAGGAATATATATGTGTGTATATAATTGTGCACATAAATATATACATATATATATATATACATATATATATATACATATATATATATATATATAACAACAGTTAAAGGAAAGAAAGAAGTAAAAGTAGAAATAAGCTTTCATCCCTAAACAAGAAGATACCTGCAATTGATATCCTAGCAATGTAAATTAGATTTATCCTGTCTAGTCTCACTGAGTACATTAACCAAACTTCAAGGTAGACTCCATATTCAGCAGCAAATGGTAATACAATGGTATTCTTATAGACATTTTGTCTTATTTTGATTTCTTAGGGCAGTTGTACTCTTTTGTTTATATATTATTAGTCCTTTGTTAAATATTTGGTTGTCTGTTTTAGTGGGATTTTTTGTGTGGGGGATAAGCCTTTCTATGTGTCTATTGTTTTTTAGAAAGTAAGAGAGCATGGAATTCTGCAGGTGGGTTTGTTCAGAATCGTTGAGAGGAGTGGGAGGAAGAGAAATGAGTAAGCAGACTGTACTACATATAAAACACATCAAAACAAAAACCAAGTAAAACCAAAACTGTCCTTTGAAGTTTGCTGTTGTCTTCACCAGACATCACACTTCTTCCCAACATGGCTGCTGTTTACCTAATACAATCACAAAGATAAAATGCATTCCATCTGACTATAGTTCACACAGAAATTTTATACAAAACACATAAAATGTTCTTACAGCTATCATCTATTTATTATTTACTTTTAATTTGCTCTTAAAAAGTGTACTTGCTTTTCAAATGTTTTATCAAAATCTATATAAAAATATTCTCCTGCAAGTACTACCTAATAACCAAAATAACTTTCCTATGTAAGGTAATTTCCATAGTCTTGAAGACTAGAGGCAAAAATTGTTGAATAATAGTCATATTCATAAATTATTCTTTGTGTAGTGATCAGGGGACTCAATGGCTTCAGAATGCGTTATTTGAAAGCTTCTGCTCAATGTCGCAGTGATTTAAGTGTATGACACAATGGAACACTACTTTTTATTTTTGAAATATTATTATATTTGCCAATTTTTTGTCTTTTCTTACACACCACCAATCCTATCGTATATCTTTGTTCAAGTTTTTGTCTTTTTCATTAATGTTTTCTCACATATATTATATAATATATATGTTTGTCATATATATGTCAATAATGTTCTAAATATAATCTACTCAGTCAACATAATGTTTCTCAGATGGATGTTTTCAGAGCTGATCTTTTGGTATTGTACTAACTGGTGTCCTCATTCCTGGAAAAAATTATTTCCCCAAATCTTTTTTAGTAGTTTATGGTTCTTTTTGTAGAATTTAGGCCTCAGAGACTGTCTCCTGTCCACTTTCACTTGTCTATTGGTGACACCTTTGGTCATTTTATGTTTAGCTAGTCATGATGCTGATGCTTAGTGGGTGTGAATTTTGTCATTACTAGAAAACAAAATGTCACAGCCAACTCAGATCCTCTGGTTCTTCTAATCTTTCTACTTATGAGAACATTGTAGAAGATGAGCATCAGAGATGCATTAGAATCATTAAAACCAAAATAAACATAAACATTCAGTTTTATTGGTTCATTGATTTCCAAAAATGTTAAATATATTAAACTATTGGAGTAATTGGAAGACAAAAATAATTATGAATTATGAATGTTCACTTAAGGCACATAATGGAGAAATTTTGTGACTGTCTTTTAAGAATTTGGTTTTGTTTTAGGCTAACAATTAAAAAATAATTTTGCACAAATAGAGGCAAATATGGTTTCAGGTAACATATAAATTTGAAAATTTGAAATCCTGAAAAATTAAAAGTCCATTAAAATGGAGATTGGTCTTCAAAGGATCAATTTTGTATATAACAGTAAAATATTTAAAACTTAATAAACAAAAACCTTAGAAACTTTAATTAAAAGAACAATTATTGCTAGAAAATAAATATATCACAAAGTGAGAGATTTTTGTTCCTACAACCCAATTATTAAATTAAATACAGTGAAGATCTACAAAATACATGTTAGAAGTCATCATCAATTCAGAGAACACCTTTAGATAATATTGCAATCACAGGATGGGAGGGAAAATGTTACATGAAATTATTTATGTAGCAGAATTAAAACTGAACACTCATTTGTGTAGATTCATCTATGAATGAAGCTCATTCTAGTTCAATGACTAATTTTCCACAGTCCAAAGGACAAATGTGTCTTCCTATTTTGGCCTTTACTCAATACAGTTTTTCTTGATTTCCAAAATGTATTTACTAACATTTAGATTTCTGTTTTGTAAAAAAAAAATATTGTACTTCTTTTTTTCATGTGGTTCATGTTGCAACAGAAAAAATAAGCAATGTTTGTGAGTAAAATTATAAAATTATAGCCAGTGAATAAATGCAATTAGTCAACAAAACAGCATTCCATCCACTTAACTATTGAAGGGTTTCTACACACTGTTGACAAACTGACATCAGCAGTACCAGAGTAGAGTGTAGACTGAAGAGGGTGAGTGGCTGCTCCAGGTTTCCCACAGACCTCTAACTGACAATAAGCATGATGAACATGATGGCTTCCCTAGCAAAGGATTTTCAAAAACATTTTGAGTTGTTCACACTCAAATTATCCAGTTGATTAAGGCAATTTGCATAATTTAGAGGTAATTTCTTCTGAAAGTCATGATAAAGTGCTCTGATTGCAGTGTGCCAAGATCTCCAAATGTGCAAGCTTTTAAAGGATGCTTGCAAATGAGCACACACGAATTAGGTGATCTCTAACCCTTCAATCCTTCACAATCTTACATAATTTTTCTTCTTCATCTTTCTCTGCTTTTGTGCTTGCAACAAATAAGCTCCTGGAACGAAGTTATGATTTAAATAATTGTTAATTTTTAAATTTTGTTGTCTGTATGTTAGACTTGAACATATACTCAAAGATTTTTGCCTCCTACTATTTATGCTTTTTTGGTATCTTATCTGAAGTAAGGGTTAGATTTTTGGTTTAGTAGCTAAATTAAAAAAAAATCAATATGGCAATGTTATGACTTCTACATTGCTTAATTATGGTAAATAAAAGCATCTGCCTTGGAATATTTCATTCTCTATATCTTCGGTGTCTTAGGAAGCAAACTGTATATTGTCCCATGGAAAGGCATATAAACCAAATTATTATTATACAATTATTATTATGATTACCCTAAACATCAATGGGCTATTGAATGGCATGTGGTCTAGTGTAGAAATAGGTGCTTAACAGTTGTAATTTCCAGATGAAAAAATTGAAATTGAAATAATCCATTTTAAAATAAATATATATGGCCCTCAGGGCCAGAAGAAAGAATGCAAACAGGCTACCTCCAGAGGAAAGAGGTGGGAAAGATTCTCTAGAGTGTACCAGAGACCTGGGAAGTAAGACATTCTTGGGCCTCAAAGGGGGGACGCTAGATGAAAGGCCCTACAGTGGGGAGAGGGAACTTATTGAATCCACCTCCCACAGAAAGACAGGGCATCAAGTGAAGGATGGGTTGCTATCCCACAGCCAAAGCTCTGACCCATATTTCTTCCTGTCTGAAAGAAATGCAGGGATGGACATGGAGAAGAACCTGAGACAAAGAAGGTTCAGCTACAGATCCAAATTGGGTTTCCGCTCAAGGGGAGGGCCTAAAACCTGACATCATTAATGAAGCTATGGGAAGTTCACAAAAAGGGAACTACCATGATTGCTCTCCAAAAGACCCAACAAGCAGCTGAAAGAGGCAGATGCAGATATGTGCACCCAACCAAGGAACTGAAGCTGCTGCTCCCTCTGGTTGAATTAGAGAAAAGCTGGAGGAAGCTGAGGAGGAGGGCAACCCTGTAGGAGGACCAGCAGTCTCAATTAACCTGCGCCCCTGAGATCTCTTAGACACTTGATCACCAACCAGGTAGCACACACCAGCTGAGATGAGGCCTCCAACACATACAAGCAGAGAACTCATGGGTTTGGGTTCAATCAGAGAAGATGCACCTAATCTTCAAGAGACTGGAGGTCCCTGAAAGTTTGGAGGTTTGGTGGGGTGTGTAGGGTGGGGACGTCCTTGTCCTTGTGGAGATTGGGGGTTTGAGACTTGGGGGAAGGAGTGCGGGGTGGGATGGGGAGGAGGTATGGGATGTAGAACTCTTGGGGTGTGTACTGGTAGGGAAATAAAATCTGGAGTGTAAAATCGCAAACATCAACTGAGAGTCTTTGGTCAGGCGATAAGAACCTTAGATGAAGAAAATCTTGTGGTTATTCCGTTTGTATTTATTAACTTCTAACATGGAGCAGGGACATGAAACTGATAATCAATGAAGCTATAATGCCAAATGGATTTTGCAATCTGGTAATAAGTTATGAGATTTTTTATTTCATCTGAAGTAATTTTTTTAATTCTTTTTATATCCCAGACTCAGTTTCTCCTCCCTCTTCTTCTCCAGTGCCTTCTCCTCTGCCTCTTCTCTTGCCCACAACCATTCCTCCTCCATTTTAAAGTAAAATTCTGGGGCTGGGGATTTAGCTCAGGGGTAGAGCGCTTACCTAGGAAGCGCAAAGCCCTGGGTTCGGTCCCCAGCTCCGGAAAAAAAATAAAGTAAAATTCATATTTTTATTACATTATTTAACAGAAACATAAGTTGAATGATTGCCAGCATGGACCAAAATATAAAAGTAAGGAATTTATTTATAACTTATTATATGACATAATAAATCTGAGTAACATTTACTGTTGTTTTAATTTTGATTTTGTTTCATGTCTGTTATGATGCAATTTTTTATAAAAATGAATGAATTCTTTGAGAACTTTATACAATGGATATTGATCTTATTCCTTCTCAATTTTCCTTCTTAGTCCCTCCCATATCCACTACAAATTCTTACCACACTCAATATAGTGCTTCTTTTATTTTAAACACAATCAATTCTAACCGAATCTAAACGTGGTTCTAAATACTGAAATATTATGAACAAAAGATTAGGATACACTCCTATAAAGGAAATTTATTCTTCCCCTCTCAGAAGCCCATCAATGTTCTATAGATGCTTGATTAGCAGTGGAAATCTTTTATTCACACGTGTCACAATCATAACTTCTAAATCCTCACTTGTAACCTTTAGTATTTTTGGCCAATTCTATCATACCATTCCATACAAAGATACCTCACATATTCCTCCATTATCTTGCCTAGCATGTACCATTTACCACCAATTCTTAGTTCTATGCAACATGACAGGCCTAGCACAGGTTCAACCACTAGTACCCCAGACTGCCACAAAGAAGCTCTAGGCTTTCACAAAGATCCAGCCCACCTGCAAACACCCACATGTTCCTGGGAGACTGCCAACAGTAAATTACAGGTATACAAATTTCCCATGACCTCCTGCAGTGTCAAGCCTGGAAAGTACTTCTGACTTTTCCACATACACATTTTCTGTAATCTACCGGATTTTTCTCAATCCCATAACCAGAGTCTGGCCTTCATTGAAAAAGAGCTCTAGGGGTTGGGGATTTAGCTCAGTGGTAGAGCGCTTGCCTAGCAAGCGTAAGGCCCTGAGTTTCACCCCCAGCTCTGGAAAAAAAAAAGAAAGAAAAGGAGCTCTATTCTATTCTTCCTTCTTTGTAAGAGGCATCATCCACACTTTGTTCTTACTTCTTCTTAAGCCTCATATTGTTTGTGGGCTGTATAATGGGTTTTCTGAGATTTAAGATTAATATCTATGTACCAGCAACTACATATCATGTGTGCTCTTTTGTGTCTGGGTTACCTCACTCAGGATAATATTATCTAGTTCCATGTATTTGCCTGGAAAAAATGTGATGTCATCTTTTTTAATAGATGAGTAGTATTAGATTGTGTGTCTCCACCATTTGAGATTCCTCAGTTGAGAATTCTTTGTTTAGCTCTGTAACCCATTTTTAAATTGGGTTATTTGGTTCTCTGGAGTCTAACTTCTTGAGTTCTTTGTACATTTTTGATATTAGCCCTGAATCAAATGTAAGGTTGTTAAGGATCTTTTCCAATCTGTAGATTGCTGTTTTGTCTTACTGATAGTGTCCATCACCTTACAGAAGCTTTTTTAATTTTATGAGGTCCCATTTGTTCATTGTTGATCTTAGAGTCTGAGCCATTGGTGTTCTGTCCAGGAAATTTTCCCCTGTGCCAATGGGTTCTAGGCTATTTTTCCACTTACTTTAATATTAGATTCAGCATATCTGGTTTTATATAGAAGTTCTTGATCCACCTAGACTTGAGGTTTGTACAAGGAGATAAGAATGGATCAATTTTCATCCTTCTACATTGCCAGTTAAGCCAGCACAATTTGTTGAAAATGCTGTTTCTTTTTCCACTGGATGATTTGGCTTCTTTGTGACAGATCAAATGATCATAGGTGACTAGGTTTATGTCTGAGTCCTCAATTTGATTTCCCTGATTTAACTGCCTGTTTCTCTATTAATACTATATGCTTTTTATCACTATAGGGAGAGGCCTGGGAGAGAGAGAAAGAAGAAAAGGAGGGGAAAGGAAAGGCATGATCAGATATGGGAAGGGACAATAGAGAGGTCCAGGAGTTCAGGATATTGGATAAAAATATATACCATGGGGGCCAGGGAACTTGATGTAGCTACTAGAAAGTCCCAGATGCCAGGGAAGTGAGAGTTTCAAAGGATCCAATGGGGATGACATTAGCCAATATATCCAACAAAGGGGAGAGAGATCCTGTAGAGAACATTTCCAGTAGATAAGCACAGTCCCCAGTTGAGAAATGAGTTCACCCACCCATCTCAGAATTTTTAGCATAAAATTATTTCTGTCCAAAGGAAACACAGAGACAAGAAAAGAAGAGAAGAGAAAAGAAAAGAAAAGAGACTGAAGTAGAGGCCATCCAGAGATCACCCCACATAGGGATCCTTCATGTTTACACACAACAAATCCTGACACTATTTCTGGTGCCAAGAAGTGCATGTGGACCTGGTATGGCTGTCCCCTGTGAGGCTCTGCCAGCCCCTGGGTAATACAGATGCACATACTAATAGCCAACAATTGGACTGAGCCTAGAGATTACAATGCATATAGCAAGGGGAAGTCCTGAAGGAGCTGAAGAGAATTTCCACTCTAGAGGAATGACAATATCAACTAAAAGGATCATACAGAGCTCTCAGGGAATAAACCACCAACCACAGATTTAACATGGAGAGAATCATGGCTCCAGATACATATGTAGCAGAGGATGGCCTTATCTGGTATCAGTGGGACAGAAGCCATTGGTGCTATGGAGGCTTGATGTCCTCAGTGTAACGGGATGCTCAAGTAGTGAGGTAGGCGTGCGTGAGTTGGTGGAGGACTACTCTCATAGAGATAATGTGGAGGGGGAATGAGATGGGGGGTTCGTGGAGGAGAAACTGGGAAGCAGATAACATTTTAAATGTAAAAGAATAGAATAAGTATTAAAAAAAGAAAAAAAGAAAGAAAAGGAGTTGTAGCTTGGCAATTATATTCCTTATATATACCCCAGACCACAAGACTGTTCACATTATAGTGAACTATTCTACCCCTGTACCGCAGGCTTGAAATAGGAATTCCATTCTGTAGACCAGTCCAATCCTACTTGTCAACCTGGCTTGATTCTACTAAGCAATTTCCATAATCTAGACTTAAGGTCTCCCAAAACCTTCTCTTTTTTCCCAATCTGCTTTGTTCAGACATATCAAAGGGAAGTATACATGCTCACAACCCACTGCAAGAATATTAACAATATAAAAGACCATGCTGAAATCCCATGGGGAAGAGAGATGAACACCCAGAATTGCAGAATCCTGAGACTGCAGGACAAACTGCCACTTCCGCACACCTCTGCCCACATCCATGGTCCAAAGACAAACTGCACAGTGCCTCTGGACACAGAAATATAGGAACAGTCAGCTGTTGGTTCCTGCATTTTTGGTCTGTGCCCAGGACTGAAATGAACTGGCCAAACAGCTCCCTTAACCTAAATCCTGATGTGGAGAGAGCTGGACCCTCAGAAGTGTGGACACTCTTGAGAAGTCAGGGAGAATAATCTTTGCCCATATACCAGATCCAAGAGGGAATTGCCTAGAGTCAACTGTATACCCACTGGGTGCAAGGACCTAGGAGCAATCAGGGGCAGGACTTTTCTGATTCTTGCCCTCCCCTAGAGCTGAAAGACACTCACCAGGAGTGCCTACACACTTGAAATCGGAGCACCTGTTCTCACAAAAGGCTGAAAGAAAACAGGAATACAGTTCTACAGCAGTGCTGAGAGAGGCCTACAAGAGGGTCAAGTCATGCTCAGAAACAGGAAGACAAGCAAACAGCAGAGAAAACCCAATGGCTAGAAGCAAGTGCAGGAACTGAAGCAACAGAAACCAAGACTACTTGGCAGCATCAGAGCCCAGTTCTCCCACCAAAGAAAATACTGGATATCCAAACACACCAAAAAGCAAGATTTAGATTTAAAATCACATTTTATGATAAGGATGGAGGCCTTTAAAAAGGACATCAAGAACTCCCTTAAAGAATGTGGGAAAACACAAGAAACAGAAGTCCTTAAAGAGGAAACAGAAAAATCCCTGAAAGAATTACAGGAAAACAAAACCAAATAGGTGAAGGAATTGAACAAAACTTTTCAGGATATAAAAATGGAAATAGAAACAATAAAGAAAGCACAAAGGGAGCAACACTGGATATAGAAAAACTAAGGAAGAGACAGGAAGTTGTAGATACCAGCATCACCAACAGAATACAAGAGATAGAAGAGAGAATTTCAGGAGCAGAAGACACCATAGAAAACATCGACATGACCATCAAAGATAATGTAAAATGCAAAAAGCTCCTAGCCCAAATCTCACAGGAAATCCAGGAAACAATGAGAAGATCACACTTAAGGACAATAGGCATAGAAAGAGAAAACTTCCATCTTAAAGGGTCAGCAAATATATTCAACAAAATCATAGAAGAAAACGTCCCTAACCTAAAGAAACAGATGCTGATAAACATACAAGAAGCATACAGAACTCCAAATAGATTGGACCAGAAGAGAAATTCCTCCCATCTCATAATAGTTAAAACACCAAATGTACAAAACACAGAAAGAATATTAAAAGCAGTAAGGGAAAAGGCCAAGTGACATATAAAGGCAGACCTAGAAGAATTATACCAGACTTCTCACCAGAGACTACGAAAGCCAGAAGATCCTGGACAGATGTCATATAGACCCTAAGAGAACACAAATGCCAGTAAAAGCTACTTTATACAGCAAAACTCTCAATTAACATAGATGGAGAAACTAAGATATTTCATGACAAAAACAAATTTACACAATATCTTTCTACAAATCCAGCCCTACAAAGGATAATAGATGGAAAACTCCAACACAAGGAGAGAAACTACACCATACAGAAAGCATGAACAAAATCTCTTTGCAACGTAACCAAAAGAGAGAAACACAAACATAATTCCAACTCTAACAATGAAAATAACAGGAATTGACAATCACTATTCCTTAATATCTCTCAACATCATTAGACTCAATTCCCCAATAAAAAGATATATGCTAACAGACTGGATACATAAAGAGGACCCAGCATTTTGCTGCATGCACAAAACACACCTTAGAGACAAATATAGACACTACTTCAGAATAAATGGCTGGAAAACAACTTTCCAAGCAAATGGCCTGAAGAAAAAGATGTAGTTGCCATTCTAATATCAAATAAAATTGACTTTCAACCAAGAGTCATTAAAAAAGATAAGGAAGGACACTTCATATTCATCAAGGGAAAAATTCACCAAGATGAATTCTCAATCCTAAAAATCTATGCTCCAAATGCAAGAGCACCTACATTCATAAAAGAAACCTTACTAAAGCTCAAAGCATACATTATACTGCACACAATAATAGTAGGAGATTTCAATACCCTACTCTCATCAATGGACAGATCATGGAAACAGATATTAAACAGAGACACAGAGAAACTATCACAAGTTATGAGACAAATGTATTTAACAGATATCTATAGAATATCCCATTCTAAAAAAAAGGATATACCTTCTTCTCAGCAGCTCATGGAACCTTTTCCAAAATTGACCATATAACTAGTCACAAAACAGGTCTCAACAAATACAGGAAGATAGAAATAATCCCATGCATCCTATCAGATCACCATGGACTAAGATTGATGTTAAATATCAACAATAATGACAGAAAGCCCACTTATATGTGGAAGTTGAACAATGCTCTACTGGTCTAATGGTCTACCTGGTCAAGGAAGACATAAAGAAATTGAAGACTTCTTAGATTTAATGAAAATGAAGATACAACATACCCAAACCTATGGGACACAATGAAAGCTGTGCTAAGAGGAAAACTCATAACTCTGAGTGCCTGCAGAAAGAAATAGGATAGAGCCTATGTAAGCACCTTGACAACACACCTAAAAGCTCTAGAACAAAAAAGAAACAAATAAACCCAAGAGAAACAGAAGGCAGGAAATAATCAAACTCAGTGCTGAAATCAACCAAGTAGAAATGAAAAGAACTATAGAAAGAATCGACAAAACCAGGAGCTGGTTCTTTCAGAAAACCAACAAGATAAACCCTTAGCCAGACTAACCAGAGGTCACAGAGAGTGGACCCAAAATAACAAAATCAAAAATGAAAAGGGAGACAAAACAACAGAATCTGAGGAAATTTAATAAAAATCATCAGATACTATTACAAAAAACTATATTCAACAAAACTGGAAAATCTGGAGGAAATAGAACTATTTTCTAGACAGACACCAGTTACCAAAGTTAAATCTGGAACAAATAAACCATCTAAACAACCCCATAACTCCTAAAGAAACAGAAGCAGTTATTAAAAGTCTCCCAACAAAAAGAGCCCAGGACCACATGGGTTTAATGCAGAATTTTATCAGACCTTCATAGAAGACTTCATACCAATACTGTCCGAAATATTCCAAAAAATAGAAACAGATGGAGCACTACTAAATTCCTTCTATGAAGCCACAATTGCTCTTATACCAAAACCACACAAAGACCAACAAAGAAAGAGAACTTCAGACCAATTTCCCTTACAAATATTGACACAGAAATACTCAATAAAATTCTTGCAAACCAAATTCAAGAACACATCAAAACGATCATCCATCATGATCAAGTGGGCTTCATCCCAGGGATGCAAGAATGGTTTAATATACGAAAATCCATCAATGTAATCCATTATGTAAACAAACTCAAAGGTAAGAACTGCATGATCATTTCATTAGATGCTGAAGAAGCATTTGACAAAATTCAACACTCCTTCATGATAAAAATCCTGGAAAGATCAGGAATTCAAGCCCATATCTAAACACAGTAAAGCAATATACAGCAAACCAGTAGCTGACATCAAACTAAATGGAGAGAAACTTGAAGCAATCCCACTAAAATCATGGACTAGACAAGGCTGCCCACTTGATCTTTGACAAAGGAGCTAAAACTATATAATGGAAGAAAGATAGCATTTTCAACAAATGGTGTTGGTTCAACTGGAGTTCAACATATAGAAGAATGCAAATTGATCCATTCTTATTACCATGTACAAAGCTTAAGTCCAAGTGGATCAAGGACCTTCATATCAAACCAGATACACTCAAACTAATAGAAGAAAAGTAGGGAAGAATCTTGAACACATGCACACTGGGGAAAATTTCCTGAACAAAACACCAATGGCTTATGCTCTAAGATCAAGAATGGGCAAATGGAACCCCTTAAAACTGCAAAGCTTCTGTAAGGCAAAGGACACTGTGGTTAGGACAGAACCACAACCAACAGATTGGGAAAAATCTTTGGGCTAATATCCAAAATATCCAAAGAACCTAAGAAGTTAGATTCCAGAGAGCCAAATAACCCTATTAAATTGAGGCACAGATCTAAACAGAACATTCTCAGCTGAGGAATATTGAATGGCCTAAAAGTACCTAAAGAAATGTTCAACATCCTTAGTCATCAGGGAAATGCCAATCAAAACAACCCTGAGATTCCATCTCACACCTGTCAGAATGACTAATATAAAAAAGTTAGGTGATAGTAGATGCTGGTGAGATTGTGAGAAAGAAGCACACTCCGCCATTGTTGGTGGGATTGCAAACTGGTACAACCATTCTGGAAATCAGTCTGGAGGTTCCTCAGAAAATTGGACATTGTACTACCCGAGGACCTAGCTATACCTCTCCTCTGCATATACCAAAAAGATGTTCCAACATACAACAAAGACATAAGCTCCATTATGTTCATAGCATCCCTATTTATAACAGCCAGAAGTTGGAAAGAACCCAGATGCCCTTTAACAGAGGAATGGATACAGAAAAGGTGGTATATCTACACAATGGAGTATTACTCAGTTATCCAAAACAAAGACTTCATGAAATTCATAGGCAAATGGAATGAACTAGAAAATATCATCCTGAATGAGTTAACCCAATCACAGAAAAACATATTTGGTATGTACTAATTGATAAGTGGATATTAGCCCAAAAGCTCAAGTTACCAAAGATGCAATCCACAGACTACAGGAAGCTCAGCAAGAAGGATGACCGAAATGTGGATGCTCCCACTCCTTAAAAATTATCCATAGAAGGGGATATGGAAGCAAATTTTAGAGCAGCAACTGAAAGAACGGCCATTCGGAGCCTGCCCACAAGTGGCCCATATATATATATCCACCAAAACTAGATAAGATTGATGAAGCTAAAGCTAAAAAGTGCAAGATGATAGGGACTAGATATAGATCTCTCCTGAGACACACATCCAGAGCATGTCCAATACATAAGTCAATGCTAGCAACAAACCTCTGAACTGAGAACAGGACCCACTTGGGGTAATTAGAAGAAGAATTGAAAGACCCGAAGCAGCTTGCAACCCCATAAGAACAACAATGCCAACCATCCAGAGCTTCCAGGGACTAAACCACTACCCACAGTCTATACATGGACTCTCCCAGGGCTCCAACTGCATATGTAGCAGAGAATAGACTTTTGGGGGCACCAGTAGAAAGGGAAGCCCTTGATCCTACCAAGGTTGGACCCCCAGTGCAGGGGAATGTTTGGGGGGTGGTAAGGTTGTGGGATGGGGGAACACCCATATGGGGGAATGGGGAGGGATGTGGGGCTTATGGACAGGAAACTGAGAAAGGGAATAACATTTGAAATGTAAATAAAGAAATATATCTAAAAAAAAGGACCAAGCCACTCTCTTCACTTTAAAACCTAACAGTTCTGAGATTTCCTCAGTCATCAATGTGAAGTAAATATACCCCAGGCAATCTATTTAGATGAACAATCACAAACATTATCAGTGAATTAGAAAAAAATAAAACGAAGGCACAAATGACTCAAAGAAATCAAGAAGAAAGGAATAAAGGATAGTAGTTGCCTGAATAATGCCCAGTAAAACATAAACATGACTGATGAAAAAGGCAAAGACAATCCACACTCGCGAACAAAATTCAATCAGGGGATGAGGTTTCAAGAAGAAATTAAGATGAGAATGAAAAGCCTAACAGATTAACAAGAAAACTCAAAGGGAATCTTTATAAGCATAATTAATCAAGCCAGAGACAGAGCTTTGGATGTCAGAATTAAGGAGGATCTGTAATGGAATTTCACTGAAGACTGAAACACAGATCCACACACCTATAGACACCATTTTTTAAAAAAAATCCAAAAATAAACATTTGGATAGTGATATCTTTAATAAATGGTGCTGCTCAAACAGGATGGCTGCATTTAGAAGAATCCACATAGTATCAGATACACTGAACCTGATAGAGGAGAAAGTGGGTAATAGCCTTGAACTCATTGAATTCAGGAAAGGCTGTCTGAACAGAACATCAATAAAAATAATAATACCTGATAAAAATCTAATACCTAAGACTACATGAAATTAAAATCTTCTGCATAGCAGAGAATAACTGTCATTTGGATAGAGTGGCAGACTATATGGGAACAAATTTTTACAAACTATATAAAGAACAGAGTAATAATATCCACAAAACATAAAAAATTCACAAAACAAATGTCATGAAAAAATAACCAAATTAAAAATGAGTGCTGTTGATAGAGGAAACTCAAATGGGTGAGAAACACTTAAAAATAATGTTCAGGGGAGGGCGGTAATGGGGGGAGGATGGGGAGGAGAGCACCCAAATAGAAGGGGAGGGGGGGGTTAGGGGAATGTTGGCCTGGAAACCAGGAAAGGGAATAACATTTGAAATGTAAATAAGAAATACCCGATTTAATAAAGATGGAAAAAAATAATGTTCAACATCTTTAACAATCAGAGAAATGATAGTCACAGTTACTTGGAGATTTTATTTTAAACTTGCTAAACCAGCTAAGTTAAAAACATTACTGAGAGTGTCCTCTCATTCTGACAAGGATATGGAGGAAAGCAAGTATTCTGCCATTATTTGTAGAAGAGCAAATATGTTGAACCACTATGTAAATCAGTGGCAGTTCCTTAGGAAGAAAGAAATAGACAAACCTTAAGATCCACGTGTACCACTCTTAGGCACACACCTAAGGTTTGCCTCATCCTACTGTAGAAATTCTTACTCAACTATGTTCATTACTGCTCTATTCATAATAACAAAAAAATGGAGACAACTTAGATGTCAATAAGCAGAATGAAAAAATCTAATGTAGTCATTTACATAGAAAATTTTTCTCAGCTGTTAAAAAATAACATAAAATTCACAGGTTTAGGCATAGAACTAAAAGGAAAGTCCACTATGTATGTGGCTTCTTGTACCTAGAAAGATAAATATGTTACATATTCATCTATATGGGGCTATTAGCTATGATATTAATGATAACCAAATTACAATTCAATTCACTTAAGAGTGTGGGATAAATTAAAGGACTAGTGGATACAGGTAGCTCTTGTTAGAAAAGGGTAAGAGAACACATAGCTATGGAAGAATGGCCATAAAAATCTGAGGAACAAGTAGGAGCAGGAGATGACAAATGGAAAGAATATGGAGAGAGGTAGTATTATGGGCAATTTAAGATTATGGAAATTTAACAAATTTAAGATTATGGAAATATAACACAGTAGAAGCTTCCTAAAATAAATACATATATGACAGTAATCTAAATGAAATAGTCAATTAGATGTTGAGGAGGGGGAAAGCAGCGATCTAACGACAATCTCTTGTCATCGAATGAATTTTCAGTATAGAGATTTGGCTATAACTACTTGAGTCACTGTTCAAAGGGATCCTATGAAAATTTTATCCCTAAAATAAAATCTATACAGCTCATTAAACATGGAGAAAGAGGTCTGGTGCTTGAATAAAGCCTTCACCTGTATGTTCTACAGTTGTTGGTACATAAGGATACCAAAAAAGGTAAACAGAAAAACAGCCATAAAACCCTTGGCCCCCAATGTTGTTCTACCTGTAAGGTTTGCCAGGGCAAGGGTAGCACAACTTCTGTTAGTAACCAAATATCTGATTAGACTGGAGACTGGAGGTCTACGCTACTGACGAAACCCAACAGAACACTGCTAGGGTGATCAGGAACCTGAGACTACATAGATCAGAGAATAAGAGTAAGAACAAATTCAACCATTATAAGAAAAACAAACCAATAATAAATAAATAAATAAATAAATAAATAATAAATAAATAAATAAATAAATATAGGAAATAACATGGTTTTTAAAAATAGATTATTTATTTTCTTACATTCCAAAAGTTGCCCCCACTTGGTCCCCCTACCTGAGTTCTTTTCTCCATCCCTCTCACCTCTGAGAGGAGAAGATGCTCCCCCCCTGCCCACCACCCCACCTCACCCCACCAGCATCCATCTTCCACAGGACATCAAGTTTACACAGAATTAAACATATCCTCTCCCCCTGAGCACATTCAAAGCAGTTCCTGTCTAACCTCTCTTGGGCATATACCCAAAAGATGCTCCAACATGTAACAAAGACACATGTTCCACTATGTTCATAGCAGCCTTATTTATAATAGCCAGAAGCTGGAAAGAACCCAGATGCCCTTCCACAGAGGAATGGATACAGAAAATATGGTACATCTACACAATGGAATATTACTCAGCTATCAAAAACAATGACTTTATGAAATTCATAGGCACATGGATGGAACTGGGAAATATCATCCTGAGTGAGGTAACCCAATCAGAGAAAAATACATATGGTATGCACTCATTGATAAGTGGATATTAGCCCAAATGCTCGAATTACCCTAGATGTACAGAACACATGAAACTCATGAAGGATGACCAAAATGCGGATGCTTCACTCCTTCTTTAAAAGGGGAACAAGAATACCCTTGGGAGGGAATAGGGAGGCAAAGTTTAGAACAGAGACTGAAGGAACACCCATTCAGAGCCTGCCCCACATGTGGCCCATACATATACAGCCACCAAACTAGATAAGATGAATGAAGTGAAGAAGTGCAGGCTGGCAGGAACCGGATGTAGATCTCTCCTGAGAGACACAGACAGAATATGGCAAATACATAGATGAATGCCAGCAGCAAACCACTGAACTGAGAAAGGGACCACCTTTGAATGAATCAGAGAAAGGACTGAAAGAGCTGAAGGGGCTTGAGACCCCATATGAACAACAATGCCAACCAACCAGAGCTTCCAGGGACTAAGCCACTACCCAAAGACTATACATGGACTGACCCTGGGTTCCAACCTCATAGGTAGCAGTGGATAGCTTAGTAAAGGCACCATTCTAAGGGGAAGCACTTGGTCTTTCCAAGTGAATCCCCAGTGAACGGGATTCTTGCGGGGAGGTTGGTAATGGGGGGAGGATGGGGAAGGGAACAACCACATAGAAGGAGAAAGGGAGGGGTTAGGGTGGAAAATAAAAAAAATAAAATAGATTCACTGCAAAAAAATAGGATGGGGATGTAGCTTAGAGATAGAGTGATTACCTCATACCTACATCTCTGGGAATCTCATCCTGATACATTGGGGGCGGGGTGAAATGCCAAGACTACACATATATAAACCAGCCAAGTGGAGAACAAGAACAGCAGACAAGCATGAAGAACAGTGGCGGAGCCTGGTGTTCAGGAAGACACAAAGATAAATAATGCTGCAAAGACGATGGCCAGGATCAGAGAGAAGAGAGGTGAGAACAGATCCGGGCAAGGAGTTTTGGGGTGAGCAGAGGTAGTTCTGCTGAGGGCAAGCAGGGCTGCAGCATGTTTGCATGTTGTCTTAGTGTTTCTACTGCTGTGCTAAATAAACATCACCACCAAAGCAGCTTGAGGAGGGAGCTGAGGGTGGATGTCATCATGTGGTCTAAGGAAATTATGGTAGTAACTCAAAGCAGGAACCTGGAAGCAGGAAGTGGCTCAGAGGCCATGGAGGAGTGCTACTCACTGACGTGTTCTTCATGGCTTGTGCAGCCTGCTTTCTTAGATAACTCCGGACCACCAACCCAGAAGGGAGCACTGCCCACAATGGACTTGGCACTTCAGTATTAATCACTACTTAAAAGAAATGTTCCAAGGTTTTGCCTACAGGCCAATATGGTGGAAACATTTTCTCAATTGACATTTTCTCCTCCAGAATGACTAGTCTATGTTACATTGACTTGAAACCTAGCCAGAGCATGTCAGTAATCAGGAAACATATGCAATATTCAACTAACCTTGTGTGTGTGAGAGTGTGGGTGTGGGTGTGTGTGTGTGCGTGTGCATGTGTGTGTATGTGTGTTTGGGATCTAAGTGATAGCTTTGAGCATGCTAGTCACACACTCTACCACTGAACTACATCCCTAATCTTTAGACTGAAATATTTACCTCCCAGAATAAAGATTTTTGTTCTAGGTTCTCTTTCTTTCTTTCTTTCTTTCTTTCTTTCTTTCTTTCTTTCTTTCTTTCTTTCTTTCTTTCTTCCTTTCTTCCTTCCTTTCTTTCTTTCTTTCTTTCTTTCTTTCTTTCTTTCTCTCTTTCTCTCTCTCTCTTTCTTTCCTTCCTTCCTTCATTCCTTTCTTTCTTTCTTTCTTTCTTTCTTTCTTCCTTTCCCTTTTAACTATAAAGAAATACTTTTGGGGCTGGAGAGATGGCTCAGTGGTTAAGAGCACATGCTGCTCTTCCAGAGGTCCTGAGTTCAAATCCCACACCAAGCACATGACTCACAGTCATCTGTAATGAGATCTGAGGCCCTTTTCTGAAGACAGCTACAGTGTACTTATGTATAATAAATAAATAAATAAATAAATAAATAAATAAATCTTTTTTAAAAAAAGAAGTGCAAGGATAAAAATGGAGAAGAAATTGAGGGAAAGATGGTCCATTGACCAACCTAACTTGGGATATATCTCAAGGGGAGGTTCTGACTATTACTGATGCTATGGTGTGCTTAAAAGCAGGAGCCTAGCATGGCTGTCCCCTATGGGGCCCATCAAGCAGCTGACTGAGTTGGATACAGATACTTACACCAAACCATTGGACTGAAGTCAGGAAACCCTGTGGTTGAATTATGGCAAGGCCGGAAGAAATTAGGAGGAGGGCAATCCCTTAGAAATACCAGTAGTCTCACCTAACCCAGACCCCCTCAAGTCTCTCAGACACTGAGTCACCAACCAGGTACCATACATGAGCTGGTCTGAATTTCTTGACATATATACAGCAGAGGAATGCCTGGTCTGGTCTCAGACCATGTCAGAGAAGACATACCTAATCCTCAAGAGACTTGAGGTTCCAAAGAATGGGGAGACCTGGAGGGCAGAGGACATTTCTTAGAGACAGGGAGTATTGGAAATGGTATGTGGAACTGAGACAGGGAGGATTAAGAATGGTTGTGGAAATGTGGGAGTATAGACTGAGAGGAGAACAATGACTGGACTATAAAAACATGCAAGTAATAAAAATAAATAAGTAAATAAATAAATTGGAAATAACCTCCAGGGAATTTCATAGTGAGAATACTAAGTACACATTACAAAAATAAAATATGAAATGCTGCAAGAGAGAAATTTGTCTCATATAAAGAAAAAAAACATCAGAACCACATTTTAAAAAATTACAACAAACAAAACCTAAATGAAACAGAAGAGCATTATTTTTAGAAAGAACAGAGAAATGACAATAGCAAAGAGACCATAGAAAGACATATAAATTCATTGCTAATGAAACACGAAAATGCCATTGAGAAAGTAAATGAAAACAAAAATCAACGAGATCATGATCAAAATTAAACCCTGAAATTTGAATGTAAAAAAGCTTAAAGTAATCCCATTGAATTTGAGAGAGAGAGAGAGAGAGAGAGAGAGAGAGAGAGAGAGGTGCACTATCCTTTGTTCTCAAAATATTACCTGCAGCAAAAAGAAAAAAGAATGTAATGGAATGTAAAAAGAAAAAGTCAAGCTATCAATGTTTGAAGATGATATCACATTATGTATTATTTGAGAACCAAAATATTCTACCATAAAATGTTTTGAAAAGACAAATTCAAGAACATGATAGGATACAACATCAACTTGCACAAATCAAATGCTTTTCTATACACCAAAAGCAAACATACAAAAAAGAAGACCCTGGACACTTCCAATCACGATTGCACTATTGTCTCAAAAAACAAAAACAAAACAAACAAACAAAAAAAAAACCAGCAGTACTACCCCCACCACCATTACTACCATTACCACCACCATCACCAACAAAATAGCTCTTTAAATAAACTGAACCAAAAGCAAATTTATCAATGGAAACTTTAAAACCTTGAACACCAGTTATAATGATGTCTAGCCTAGAATTATATATTCATCACAACTACCTATCACTATTGTGGGAGAAATAAAAATCTCCATACTTGCTCCTCCATAGAGTTTCCTGAGCCCTGAGGGGATGGATTTATTGTAGACATACCATTGAGAAGTTAGTACTCTGACATCTCTCAATATCTATGTATTTTTCTCCTTATGGGTTTCTGTACTTCTTTCAATCTGTTGTAAGATGAAAAGCTTCTTGTTTACATCTCAGCAAGAGACTGTCTATAAGGTATCAGAATGCCTTTAGGAATCATTATTGCTATGTTTTTGATTTCTTGTATGACTCTGGGTTATTTAGTTTTAGGATTAGGGTCACTCAAGCACTGACTGGTATGGGTTCCATCTCATAGGATGGGGCTCAAATGAAATATTGGCTGCTTACTCCCATGAACTTTATGACACTATTTGAACAGTATTTCTTGCAACTGGATCACCATTTTAGATAAAAGAATTTGATGATGGATTGGAGCTTACCATTTTTTGTGTTTGTAACATGTAGAATATCTTCCAGTACCATGCTCTCTATACATAATAGCAAACACTGGAGACAATTTAGAAGTTCATCAGTGGATAAATAGAAAAATAAAATATGGTAAATTTAAAGATAAAATACTAAACAATAGTTAAGATGAAATAATAACATTACCATATAAATGAATTTGCCTAGAAAAATAAATCACCCTGATTGATATAAAATAGACATGGAAAGACAAATGTAGTACGTATTTGATTTGTAAGCAAGCTATCATGGCCATAACCACAGAACTTACGTATAAGTGGGTGGAAGAAATAGATCTCCTAGGAACGGGAAAGAGAATTGATAGTTACGAATGGATAGAGGGACTGAAATGAGAGGAATGAATGAGGAGGGTTAGGTAGAGTGGAGTGTGGGAGAGAATATGAGATAAACATTAACCTGTGTGCAACTTGAGGGGCCTTGAGGTGTTGGCAAAAAGGCTTCCATTGGAATCACCACACTACCCAGACTATTGCCAAGGATAGTGGCTGTTTTCCACAAAATATGGTAAGTCACCATTGCTGATGAACACATATACACAGCTCACTGAAAATGGAGAAGTAAGGCTAATAGCCTTCTAGAGCAAAGGAGACATTCTTTTTTTTTTTTTTTATTAACTTGAGTATTTCTTATATACATTTCAAGTGTTATTCCTTTTCCCGGTTTCCGGGCAAACATCCCCCTCCCCCCTCCCCTTCCTTATGGGTGTTCCCCTCCCAACCCTCCCCCCATTGCCGCCCTCCCCCCATAGTCTAGTTCACTGGGGGTTCAGTCTTAGCAGGACCCAGGGCTTCCCCTTCCACTGGTGCTCTTACTAGGATATTCATTGCTACCTATGAGGTCAGAGTCCAGGGTCAGTCCATGTATAGTCTTTAGGTAGTGGCTTAGTCCCTGGAAGCTCTGGTTGCTTGACATTGTTGCACTTTTGGGGTCTCGAGCCCCTTCAAGCTCTTCCAGTTCTTTCTCTGATTCCTTCAACGGGGGCCTATTCTCAGTTCAGTGGTTTGCTGCTGGCATTCGCCTCTGTATTTGCTGTATTCTGGCTGTGTCTCTCAGGAGCGATCTACATCCGGCTCCTGTCAGTCTGCACTTCTTTGCTTCATCCATCTTGTCTAATTGGGTGGCTGTATATGTATGGGCCACATGTGGGGCAGGCTCTGAATGGGTGTTCCTTCAGTCTCTGTTTTAATCTTTGCCTCTCTCTTCCCTGCCAAGGGTATTCTTGTTCCCCTTTTAAAGAAGGAGTGAATCATTCAATCATTCACATTTTGATCATCCATCTTGAGTTTCATTTGTTCTAGGCATCTAGGGTAATTCAAGCATTTGGGCTAATAGCCACTTATCAATGAGTGCATACCATGTATGTCTTTCTGTGATTGGGTTAGCTCACTCAGGATGATATTTTCCAGTTCCAACCATTTGCCTACGAATTTCATAAACTCGTTGTTTTTGATAGCTGAGTAATATTCCATTGTGTAGATGTACCACATTTTCTGTATCCATTCCTCTGTTGAAGGGCATCTGGGTTCTTTCCATTTTCTGGCTATTATAAATAAGGCTGCGATGAACATAGTGGAGCACGTGTCTCTTTTATATGTTGAGGCATCTTTTGGGTATATGCCCAAGAGAGGTATAGCTGGATCCTCAGGCAGTTCAATGTCCAATTTTCTGAGGAACCTCCAGACTGATTTCCAGAATGGTTTTACCAGTCTGCAATCCCACCAACAATGGAGGAGTGTTCCTCTTTCTCCACATCCTCACCAGCATCTGCTGTCACCTGAGTTTTTGATCTTAGCCATTCTCACTGGTGTGAGGTGAAATCAAAGGAGACATTCTTGAGCGTGCCTCATTATACTCCTAGGTGAAAGTAACTCTCACCTGTTATCAAAGAAACCTGTTTTTACAGAAGATACCATCAAAGAAATCTAAAAACTGCAGAGGAACTAACCCTAATAGATTCTCTTATAAAACAAATTCTATGCCTAAGGATCAGAGAACATCATGGAAAAGAAATGAGAAGGATTGTAAGAGCCAGATGTCCTCTTGTTTATATAGAGTGCTTATATTATTGATTTAGTTTAAAAAGACTGAAATTCATGTACTATTTGAATTGTGTTTCTATAATCTTTTCTATTTCCATTGAATCAAGAAACCTTGCAGAGTTTGGAGGCTTGTATAAATGACATTGGACATGGTACTTGTAAAAGAATTAGGGTTTCATGGTAATTTGAAAATACTATGAATATGAATGTTACCCTTAGGATTTTTAGAAATTGGTTTCTAAAACATAAAGAGGTTGCAAATTTTTCACATCATAGTTAACAGTATTAGTGAAGAATATAATTTTTTATCAGATGCAAAATTTAATTTTTACTCCTTAGGATATGGCGGCCTGAAGGATAATAAATTACACTCAGAAACAATTATTTAAATGTCAAAATGAGTTGCATTTACAATAGGGATTCCACTATTTAGTCCCAGTTTTATGAAACTATCAAGCCTTCTGGGCATGTGAATCCTAAGTATATTTACCAGTAGAGGGCAATGCATATATGTTATTCTTATAGCAGTTATAGTCCTAGGAATATAACATGTAGTCAAAAAAATTTTAGTGTTAAAATTTAATATGTCAAGGCGTATAATGTAGCCTAAAGTCAAAAGTGAAGAGAAGGTTTTAAAACAATCAAAATTTCTAGTTTAATCCATTTGTCTATGAATTTCATGAAGTCATTGTTTTTGATAGCTGAATACTACTCCATTGTGTAGATGTACCATGATTTCTGTATCCATTCCTCTGTTGAAGGGCATCTATATCATCCTGAGTGAGGTAACCCAATCACAGAAAATCACACATGGTATGCACTCACTGATAAGTGGATATTAGCACAAAAGCTTGAATTATCCAAGATACAATCCACAGACCACATGAAGCTCAATAAGAAGGATGACTAAAGTGCAAATGCTTCAGTCCTTCTTAAAAGGGGGTACAAAAATATTCATAGGAGGGGATATGGAGGCAAAGTTTGGAGCAGAAGGAACAGCCATTCAGAGCTTGCCCCCCCCCCAATGTGGCCCATATATATATACCAAAACTAGATAAGATTGATGAAGCTAAGAAGTGCATGCTGACAGGAACTGGATATAGATTGGATATAGATGTCTCCTGAAAGGCACAGCCGGAGCATGTCAAATACAGAGACGAATGCTAGCAACAAACCACTGAACTGAAAATGGGACCCCCATTGGAGGAATTAAAGAAAGGATTGAAAGAGCTGAAGGGATTTGCAACTCCATAAGAACAACAATGTTGAGAAACCAGAGTTCCCAGAGACTAAACCACTAACCAAAGACTATTCATGGACTGAACCATGGCTCCAACTGCATATGTAGCAGAGGATGGCCTTGTTGGGCAACAATGGAAGGAGAAGCCCTTGGTCCTGCCAAGGTTGGATACCTAATGTATGGGAATGTTCGGGGTTTGAAGGGGTGTTGGATGGGGAGGGGAACACCCTTATAGAAGAAGGGGAGGTGGTTGGGATAGGGGGCTTATGTCCAGGAAACAAAAAAAGGGGAATAACATTTGAAATGTAAATAAAAAATCCAATAAAAAACAATCAAATTGTATGCTATTAAGAAGTTAAGGTAAATTGCTTCCCACTTCACAGTGTTCCAGTCCTCTTAAGCATAGAGGGAACCTGGTAGAGTGTGTAGCTTAAACAGCATCTGCTTGTCTCTCACAATTCCGGAACAGAGAATCCAGGTGCCACTTTTGTTTGGTTGGTGAATATTTTGCTGGAGACTTATTCAAACTTTACTTTTTGTATAGACTGAGTAATTGGGTTTCAGGTACTTCTATAATGCCTGAACTCTTTATGTAGGCAAATGAAATCTTGAATTCTTAGCTTCCTTTCTCTGCCCTATGATCATTACAATTACAGGCATGTCCTGGAACTCTCAGTCATTGTTTAATCCTATAACTTTACGCATATTTGCAATGGATTGTAATTCTCCTCACCCTGCCATTATTTTTCTTAGTTCTTTCCTCCTTCCAATGAGTTCCTCTTCTTTCAGACTTCTATTTTTATATCTTTTCTTTTATTGTTGTCACTCAATGAGTTGCTTGGATGAATGGTGATTAAATGCCATCTACTATAAAATGGCCAAATTACCAGTGGCTACTCAAAAAAGAAAAGGAATCCACTGACTCTGCAAAAGTTAACTTCTAATAGTTCCTCAGAAAGGGGTGCAGGTTCATGAATGCTTTGCTATACACTATAGATGATTGAAAGGCCAAGTCTTACACAGATACTCTTCAGACAGTCGTGCTGCCTTGAGTCCATAATTCTAATGACCATGCCATGCCCTGAAGAATGCATTTCACTGTACCCTAGTCCATGATCTGATTTTACAAGGATAGAATCCAGGATTTTGTCTGTGTTAATCAAATCCTCTACCAAACGAGCCACATCTCTAGTGTAGAAACATCCTCAGCAGTTTCTTTGTAAGAACAGGAAATTTGCTGCAATTAGTCTCATTTCAATAAGCTAATTTAAGCCAGATGTGAATGTGCATACCTGTAATATCAGCACTAATGAGGCTAAGGCAGTCAGAGTGCTGAGGAGTTCAAGGACATCTTCTGTTACATGGTAATTACAAGAGTTCAAGGCCCATATGAATACCTGAAATAGCAGATGTCATTATGCTTTCCACTTCCCTCTAATGCACAACCCAAACACATTAAACTATACCCTGTCTTCAGGACTGCATTTTCGGGCTCTCAACTCTGCCTGCTATGCTGGTACCAGGGACATCAGATAAGATCCTCCTCTATGTCCTATGCCATACAACTCCCTGTAAAGCACAGTGAACAGCTATGAATTGCAACCTATTCTCTGGACTCCATGTTCTGGCCCACAACTTAGGCAAAAGACCTCAGCTTTCCTATTGGCCACATCAGTTCTAGGGACTCCAGAGTCAAAGTTGGTACCACAAACTCCAAAATTCATAGAGACCACAAACACTCAAGAAGGTGTTTATTGTATTTGAAAACACTCTGGTCATCAGAACTCTGTGCAACTCCAAGAAACTCAGGGCAGAATACCTCTGAAAACTGACAGAAAATGTAGAGGCTCACTGCAGAAAGGGAAAAACACTTCAGAAATACTACCAAATAAGCAAAACCCACCCATCTAATAATGATAAACTCAGAAATCAGCACCAAATTCTATAATAATCCCCCAAACACAGACAGCTTTAGAGCAGTACAAGAATACAATCAATAACAGCCTGTGCAAGGTGGCAGCACCAGAGCCCAGCTAACATAATACAGCAAGACCTGGATAGCCTAACATAGCTGAAACACAAGAATATAATCTTATATGAAATCTTATACAGATGATGGAGGACTTTAAAAAAGGAACTGAATAAACCACTTTTAAACATACAGGAAAATACAATCAAACAGCAAAGCAAATAAAACTGTTCAAGACCCAAAAATGAAAAGAGAAGCAATTAAGAAACCATAAACTTAGAGAATCTTGAAAATGGAAGACCTAGTTAATTGAACTGAAACTACAGATACAAACAATGCCAACAGAATACAAGACATGGAAGATAGAAACTCAGGAGTGAAAGATACAATAGGAGAAATTGATACATTGGTCAAAGAAAATGTTAAAACTAAAATGATTTGGACACATAAGTCTAGAATATCTGAGACACTTTGAAAGACCAAAATTAAGAATAATAGGAATAGAAGAAGGAGAAGAGTCCCAGATCAAAATCCAGAAATTACTTTCCAAAAACCATTAAAGAATATTTTCTAACCTAAAGAAAGAGACACCTATGGATTTACAAGAAACTTATAGAACACCAAATAGATAGGACCAGAAAAGAAAAAAGCCTGACAGGAGGTAATCAAAAACATAAATATACAGAAGAAAGAAAGAATAAAGGCAGCAAGGGGGAAAGGCCAAGAAACATATCAGGGCAGACCTTTTAGAATTATATCTGATTTTTAACAGAGATTCTAAAAGCCAGAAGGACCACACAGATGTCTTCTAGACTCTAAGACTACAGATGCCAGCTCACACAGTTTTTAGTCACCATAGATGGAAAATACTAGATATTTCATGAGAAAACCAAACTTGAAAATATCTATCTATAAATATAAAAATCCAACCATACAGGCACTACTAAAAAAAAAACCAAACCAAACCAAAACAAAACAAAACAAAACTCCAACCCCAAGTAATCTAAAGAACTAAATCTAAGAAAACACGTTCCATAAATAATTTTATACCATCAAAAACAATGAAAGAAAGCACACACACACACACACACACACACACACTACCACAATGTTCATCAAATTAAAAGAAATATCAATTATTGGTCATTAATGTCCCCTAATATCAATGTATTCCAATAAAAAGTCATAGGCTAGCGAGATCCATTATTGTGCTGCATATACACCTCAACATGAAAGATAGACCATACCTCAGAATAAATGTCTGGGAAAAATTTTTCCAAGGAAATATATAAAAGAAGTTAGTTGTAGTGGAATTCTAACACCTAACAAAATAAAATTCCAAACAAACTTAATCAAAAGAGAAATGAAAGGATAATTCATACTCATCAAAGGAAAAACCTACCACATTTGTAAAAAAAAAAAAGAATTTATAGTGGGAGATTCAAAACATCCCACTTTCACCAATGGACATGTCATTGCCACAGCAACTAAATAGAGAAATAATTTAACTAATAGACAGTAAGACTCAAATGTATACTCAGTTATGAAGCAAACTTTAACAGACACAAGAAAATTTAAATAACCTTGCATCATAAGAGACCACCTTGGATTAAAGCTGATCTAGAATAACAACAGAAACAACAGAAATTTTACAAACTCATGCAAAATGAGTAACTTTATAATAAGCGACCTATGGGTTAGGAAGAAATAATGAAGAAATTAAACAGTTTTAAGAACTCAGTGAAGATGAATGCACATTATGTTCAAACTTATGGGACATAATGAAAGTAGTGCTATTTCCTCACTCGTAGGCCAAAACACTAAATGGCTCCATGAAGAAATTGTTGAGGTATCATACAAGTGACTTAAAAGTACACCTGAAAGCTCTAAAAGAAAGAAGAAGAAGCAAACATAGCCAAGGGGAGTAGACAGCACAAAATAATAAAACACAGGGATGAAATTAATAAAAAGGAAACAAAGAAAGCAACACAAAGAATCAAAGAATCAGAGTTTGTTCTTTAACAAAATTAAAAATATAGAGAAACCCTTAATTAAACTAACAAAAAAGAAGAGAGATAGACAAATTAACAAGGTCAGAAGTGACAAAAGGGACATAAATACAAATCCTGAGGAACTCAAGCAATCATTAGGTCTTACTTAAAACCATGTACTTCACAAAATTAAAAATTATAAAAAAAGGGCCAATTTTCTTGTCAGATACCACTTACTAAAGCTAAATCAAGATCAGATAAGCAATCTAAATAGACCTATGACACATAAAGGAATAGAATAATTTGATAGAGATAGTGGTAGTTAGAAGCAGGCATTTTAAACACCCAACAACGAAAAGCCAAGAGCTAAATAGTTTTAGTACAGAAAATGTGCCACAATTTTAAAGAAAAGCTAATAAAAATACTCCTCAAATTATTATACTAAATAGAAACAGAAGGAACACTGCCAAACTAAACTGATGAAGCCATAGTTACTCTGACACCTAAACCACTCAAACACTCAAACAAAAATGAGAATTTCAGACCAATAATCTTTCTGAACAATGACAGAAAAATAATCAATAAAATACTCACAAACTGAATCAGAGAACACATTACATAGGTCATCTACCCTGATCAAGTGTGCTTCATCCCAGAGATACAGGTTTTGCTCAATATATAAAAATCATCAATTTAATCCACCATAAAAACAAACCGAAAGAGAAAGAAAAACACATAGTTATCTCATTAGATGTTGAAGAGGCTTGTGAAAAAAAATCCAACACCAACTCTCGTTTAAGTCTTGGGGAAATCAGGGATGCGAGGTGCATATCTAAACATAATAAGGACAATTTTACAGTAAGCTAAAGGCCATCATTGAGTTAAATGGAAAGAAACTTCATGCAATTCCACTGTAATTACAAATAAGCTTAGGTTAACCACTCTCTCCATATCATATCGATATAGTACTTGAAGTTTTAACTAGGACAATTAGACAACAATGGCAATTCAAAGTGACATAAATTGGAAAGGAAGAAGAAGTCAAAGTATCCCTATTTGCAAATGATATGATTATATATATATATATATATATATACATAAATGATCATAAGTTCTACTAGGAAACTTTTACAGATGATAGACTCATTCATTGAAGTTGCTGGATAAAATTTTAACTAAATAAAATCAGTAGCTCTCCTATGTACAAAGACCAAATAGGCTGAGAAAGAGTTTAGGGAAATAACATCCTTGCCAATAGCCATAAATAATCTTAAGTATCTTATTGTAACTAACCAAAGAAGTTAAAGGTCTGTATGACAAGAACTTCAAGTCTTTTAAAAAAGAAATGAAAAAAATGTCAGAAGATAGAGAGATCTTCCATGTTCATGGATTGGTAGGATTAAAATAGTAAAAATGGTCATCATAACAAATACAATCTACATATTTAATACAATTCCCATCAAAATTCCAACACAATTTTTATAGACCATAACAAAAAAATACTCATCTTCATATGCCAAAAAAATCCCAAGGGTAGCTAAAGTAATACTGTATAAAAAAAAGAATTTCAGAAAGTATCTCCATTTCTGATTTCAAGCTATATTACAGTACAAGGAAAAACCACATTGCACTGGCGTAAAAACAAACAGGTTGAAAATGGAATCTAACTGAAGACCCAGAAGTAAATGAACATAAATATGAACATTTGAATTTTGACAAAAAACCAAAATTATATAATGAAAAATAGAAAATGTTTTCAACAAACGGTGTTAGTCTAAATGGACATTTGTATGTCATAGTCTGTGAATAGAACCAAATATATCATCCTACTCAAAACTCAGGTCCAAATGATTCAAAGATCTCAATATAAAATCAGACACCTAAACCTGATGTGAAAGGGAAAAATCTTATGCTCACTTTTATAAGCAAGCACTTCATGAACAAAATACCAGTACTTCATACACTAAGGTCAACAATTAGTAAATGAGACTTCTTGAAACTGAAAACCTTCTGCAAGGCAAAAGAAAATGTCAACAGGACATAATGACAGGCTACAGAATGGGAAAAGGTATTCCCAACCAAATATCTGAAAGAGCTCTGATTTCCAACATATATAAAGAACTAAAGAAACTAGACATCAACAAACCAAATCATCCCATTTAAAATGAGATACTTTTCTAAACAGAATATCAGGAGATGAATTTCTAATGGCAAAGAAGCACTTAAAGAAATGTTCAAGATCCTTAGTCATTAGGAATATGCAAATCAAAACGATTCTGAGATCCATACTATACTAGTCTGAATGGCTAAAATAAAAAGAAAATTGCTGAAAATCACTGGGAAGGATGTGTAGCAAGGGATCTCCTGCATTACTGGTAGGACTGTAGACTTGTATAACATCTCTAGAAATCAATCTGTTGGTTTCTCAGAAAATAGGGAATAGATCTACCTCAAGACTCATTCATACCACTCCTGGGCATATATGTAAAGGATACTTCAACAAACCACAAGATACTCACATGCTCACCTATGATTATAGCAGCTTTACTTTTAATAGCCAGTATAGTGGGTTGTCCTAATGCTGATTGTATTCTAAAGCAGACTTGGGCCCCCCCAAAACTGTTTGCCCCAAAGATGAGCGAATCAGCACATAATATTCTGAGTGACCCTGCTTCCAGTTCGCTAGGATTGGTGAATAAATATGCCAACAGCCAAGAACAGAAGAGAAATAGATGGGGTTGAGACTTCATGGACTTAGAAGAAAAAACCATGAGGAGGGGAAAAAAGAAGCCGCCATGGAAGAGGAAGAGGGGGAGGAGTAGGAGGAGAAGGAGAAGGTGGTGGTACAGGAGGGAGAAGGAGAGACACAATGGGCAAAGAGAATATTGCCCAGAGGGCTGCAACATTGGAGTTGAGAGCAACCCAGATGCAACACAGCAAATAGTAAGTCATGGCTTGGGGTTATCAATGGGGAGGTAGATTTTAACAGCATGGAGTGTAGGCAACTATCCATGTATTGTATTGTCTATGACATATTTAAAAATACAAAGTGTGTGTGTGTGTGTATGTGTGTGTGTGTGTGTGTGTGTGTGTGTCTGTGTGTTTCATCCAAAATCATGAATAGTCAAAGGTGAGGATGAACTCCAGGTGGTGGGATTTCAAACATTTATTACAAGCCAGAAATTGGAAGCAAACTAGATGTCCTCCAACTGAAGAATGGATGAGAAAGTATGTGGTTTATTTACACAATGGAATGTTATTCAGCTATAGAAACAATGACATCATGAAATTTTCAGACAAATGGAAGGAACTAGGAAATATCCTGAGTGAGGTAACCCCAAACCAGATGCAAAAACATGGTATGTACTCACTTATAAGTGGATATTAGCTGAAAATAAAAAAAATAACCCTGCTACAATGCTCATAATCTCTAAGTAAAATGGAAGGCTCAGGGAGGTAGAAAAATCTCCCTGAGAAGGGAAAAGAAAATAGATATAATGGGTAGAAAGGGGAGTGTTTGGTTGATGAGGGCTTACCAATGCAAACTGGAGATATCCAGTGAAGAAAGATGGTGATATAAAGTACTACAGTTGTCTTGAGACAACTAGAATGGGGTGAAGGTGGAATCTTTGAGAGGAGCTAGAATCTTAGGACAATGAAAACTTCCAGGAATCTATAAGGGTGACTATAACTAAAACTCCTAGCGATGGGGAACGTGGAGCCTGAACCAGATATCGCCAGTAACCAGGCAAGGCTTCAGAAGGAGGGATTCAGACCCCTACCAAGCCACAAAACTTTTGACCTACAATTTATCCTGCCTACAAGCTATTCAAGAGCAAAGATGAAACAGAGAACGAGGGAATGGTCAGCTAATGACCGGTCCAGTTTGAGACCAATGCTACGAAAGAAACCCAGTCTCTGACACTGTTAATATTCTGCTTAGACTTACAGACAGAAGAATAACATAAATGTCATCAGAAAGTCTACACCCAGCAACTGATGGAAACAGATTCAGATACCCACAGTAAAACATCAAGTGGAGCTAAAGGAATCCAGCAGAAGAGGAGAAGGAATGATTGTAGGAGCCAGAGGGTTCAAGGATACTACAAGAAACCCTAGAGAATGAATTAGTGGCCCCATAGTTGTTCAAAGAGAGTGAACTGCCAACCATAGGGTATGGTTTTGTACTGAGCTAGGCCTTTGACAAATATAACAGCAGTGGAAATTGGTCTTCATGTGGTACTCCCAACTGTAGGAGCAGGGACTGTCTCTTACTCTGTTGCCTGCCTTTGGGACATTTTCTCCACTGTACTCCTCTTCTAATCTCAATTGAAGAGGATACATCTAGTTTTACTCTGAATTGATATGGTAAGGATTGTTGATATCCAAGGGAGGCCTCAAATTTTCCAAAGAGAAAGAAAGGAAGAACAGATGTTTTAGAGAGGATGGCAGGCTGGGAAGAGTGAAGTGAGGGGAAACTATGGTTGTGATGTAAAGTAAATAAGCGATTAATTACTTAAAAATAAATAACCGATCTCTTGAACATAAACATTTAACTGTAACATTCAATGCATAACTTATATCATCATCACATAAGTAAATATTTTAATCTATTTATTAGGACTTTGTATGTTCAATGAAATATTTCTACAATTTTGCACTTAATGACAACAAAAAATTATGTTAGTAAAACCATAAAAGCTTGACATGTAATGAAGCAAATAGATTAACAACATAGTAAGCAAAATTTTAACTTAGTGTTTAAATAGTGCTATATCTGACCAAAATGTACAGTAGAGTGCATTATATTAAACCTCTTCTTTCAAGTACTTTTCCATTTATCCTGAACCATTCATTCCATTAGACAGCAAACAACAAAAGCAAACAAAGCCAAAACAAGATAGAAAAGTTCTATATAGAGAGGTATACCAGCTAAAGTTGAGATCATGGGGAGACTAAAGTTCTGTGAAATGTGAAAAATATTCCATTACTAGCTCTCAGCATTTGAATTAGAGGCAACTTTGTCCCCTGTGTCTATGTAAGTTGCTATACGCTAGCTTCACATGCTGTGAGGTTGGATTTCATGACAGTTGTTGAATAAACCCTGACGTCTCTAGGCCTGGAGCTTGAGGGGTTGTTGTATTTCCCATTCTATGCTTTTGTTGAAACCATAATAAAGACAGGTCTCAGCAGTGCATGAGACGCACACTGGGATGGGAATGGCTGTTTAGAATTATTTATTTTCACAATGAGTACATGAAGAATTTATACTTCAGATTTATATCATTCAGAGTGTGTCATAAAATATACATAAATGGCCTTAAATTGGGGCAAGACACTGAAAACACATATCTGTCTATTGGGCTATTGCATCAGTGTGCAGACCCCATTTGAGGAGATGGAAAGGACTGTATTATGTACATTTAGATATGGTTATCTTAGAACATACTCATATCTGAAGAATGTGCAAATAACATCTAGTGACACAAATATATATGTGAAGCATGAGATAAAAATATAGCCATAAATATTTTTGTTCTGGTGTGTGTGTGTGTGTGTGTGTGTGTGTGTGTGTGTGTGTGTGTGTGTTGGGGGAACTATAACATGTGGTCTAGATTAGTATAGGACTCATCTTCCTGCATTAGTCTCCCAATTTCTTAGACCCAGGCATATCCCTCTATGTCAAGCACAAATGCATTTTAAGTATAGACAAATGCATATTATAACTCCTAATTTATTGTTTATCATGAATGTATATTTTATATACTATATATTTTAAGATGAATATATGACTATGAGAGAGGATAAGAAGAATGAACAATGGAGCTATAGTTATGAGTCATAACAAGATCAAAATATGTTTATATATTAATTATTATATTCTATTAACAGACATAGGTATATTAAAATTGACATCATATCAATCATTGATGAAAATATTCTTGGATGTTCGAGTACAGATGAAATAGTAAGTAGAATTTTTTAGAGACCCTGCTCATTGTGAATTGTGAGTCAGTACACAGGATTAGGAAATCTTGCTATGCCTTAAGGCTAACACAGTCATTCTGCAACTGTAGCTACAAGCATTCTTCAGTACAGAGCAATTCAGGTAGAATTGCTATTTGGCTGAACTCTAGTTTAGGTCCCAATCAACTAATTTTAAAGTGCAAAGTGAATTATTCATAGCCACATTCCTAAACAGGCTGCACAGCATGTTTTATTTCCAGAGGCAGCAGTACTGCTTGTCTGCTATGTGATACCCAGAGGTGTGTACCCGTACTTTTCATCTTCTCTCTCTTCTCCACAGTAGTAAAAAAAACATCATTTGCAAGTCATGTAGCTTGTGTATTCTCTATTAGGTTCTATAGGAATGGTCTTGCTTACAGCCAGTTAAAATTGTAGTGTAAGAGGACACCATGATACATGTACAAAGGGTAAAATTTACATGCAGCGACCCATTCAATCCATTAGTGAGAGTTTGGAAATTTTGGAAGGATTCATATGATTTTCTTTCATATCAAAGGAAGAATACATATGATTGCTTATGTTAGCATCTGACTTGTTTAATGACTTTATTTTTAAATACATTGTGCAAAAAATAGTTATATATTTCAACAAAAATTTAGAAAACTTAATTATTAGTTAATGGGCAAATAATAGAGCCCATAACTTTAGAGTACCATATGGTTGGTTTAAAGTATTAATAATCAATGTTTCCACAAAAATTGCTATTACTACATCAATGGATTATGGATGTAGCATCTAGTATTTCAAGGATAAACGTATAAATCATTTTATATTTGTAAAAAAAAGAAGTTAATTATTTTTAACTTTTACTGTACCTTGAAATAAAAGTAGTGGAAATGTAAATTTAAAATATAGTTATTTTATACAAAATAAATGCCTATATTTTAAAATTAGAGCCTTCAGGAAATAAACAAACCTTCCATTTTTTATAGTGTACATATCAGAAATTAATAGGCAATCTTTATCATCTTCTTAAATCATCTACAAGGAATCCTAATTCTTCATTAAAGTGTTTTAAGAATTTTTAAGAACAGTTAAGTGTTCTTGGTAGTTTGTATTGGTCACAGACAAACAAAAGAGTTCATTTGGGAATGGGTGTGATCTCCAGAGTTGTATCAAAAGTGGGGAGTTCGGGGGAGGAAAGAAACCAAATGCTGCAAGAGTGCTTTTATGGCAATATGATTATTTCTGATCTACTTGAAATCAATTTAATCATAGTAGGGATAAAAACAAGATGAACTTTTTTTTCTTGAAATTATTTTTCCTCCAGTATATTTTGTTAGTCCTCGATTTCTCTGTGCATGCAGTTTGAAACTTTATTCAGTGGCCAATGAAACCATGGAAGAGAGCTGCTTCCTGACTCATACCTCAGCGTATCAGCATGCTTTCTTATAGAATGCAGGACCACTAGACCAGGAATGGCACCACCATCCACAGTGACTGGGCACTCCCTAAAAGAATGAGTATTGCTATCTCAGCACAAATGGGATTTATTTGCTCCAGAGAGAGACAAAGATCAGGGAATAAGAGACAAAGACAGGGGATAGAAGATGAAGAAGAAGGGAAAAGGAACAATGGAGAGCAGTCAGGTGTATTTGTTTCAAGGGACAAAGGACTGATTCTGGATAGAAAGAAGTTAGAAACATGGGAAAATGGTAATTTATAAAGGAAATCAGGGAAACCCTGTGTTAGGATGAGATATTTAATTTAATGTACTTTTGTGGCTTTGATTTAGAATGTTCATTTCCATTATGTATCCACTTTACATCCTGATTGTAGCCCCCTTCTCCCAGTACCCACCCTGACAAAGTCGCTTCCATATGTCTTCCCTCCTTAGGCATTTTTCCCTGCAAAAGGTATTTAATCTCTGGTTCACCCTGAGTAAGGTGTATATATTCACATCTACCACCAAATAAAACAGAACAAGCAAGGACTGTCACCTCATCAACAATTGCCTAGGGTGGGGGCCTTTGTCTTCAAAAAGCGCTGAAGCTAAATCTGGAGTTCAAACCAGATTCCACCCCAATCCAGTACTCTGCCACTACCTTCCTGCCTGGCACAAGGACACCCTGAGAGGAAGCAGAAAGAGGGAAAGCCATTTATAACTCCTAGCTTTATGCCAGCAGCTTCTGGATAAATAGGAAACTGGGAAACACAGCAATCCTTCCAGACCATGCTGCTTTCCACTCCAGGAAAGCACAGATAACCCAATTTAAAAAAAAAACGGGGGGGGGGGGAGTCCTATTGATAATGTTCTTTGCATTTCAGAAGCTTTGCAATTTTATGAGATCCCACTTGTCGATTGTTGATCTTAGAGCACAAGCTATTATTAGTGTTCTCTACAGGAAATTTCCCCTGTGCCTATGAGTTCCAGGTCCTTCTCCACTTTCTCTTCTATTAGGTCCAGTGTATCCGGTTTTATATGGAGGTCCTTCGTCCACTTGGACTTGAGCTTTATACAGGGAGATAAGAATGGATCAATTTGCATTCTTTTATATGCTGACCTCCAGTTGAGCCAGCACCATTTGTTGAAAATACTGTCTTTTTCCACTGGATGGTTTTAGCTCCTTTGTCAAAGATCAAGTGACAAGAGGAATGTGGGTTGATTTATGGGTCTTTAATTCTACTCCACTGACCTACCTGCCTGTCTCTGTACCAATATCCTACAGTTTGTATCACTATTGCCCTGTCATACATCTGGAGGTTAGGGATGATGATTCCACCAGAAGTTCTTTTATTGTTGAAGATATTGTTATCCTGGGCTTTTTGTTGCTCTAACTCTGAAGAATTGACTAGAGAATTTGATGGAGATTGCATTTAATCTGTAGATTGCATTTAGCAAGATGGCCATTTTTACTATATTAATCCTGTAAATCCAAGAGCAAGGGAGATCCTTCCATCTTTTGAGATCTTCAATTTCTTTCTTCAGGCCCTTGAAGTTCTTGTCATACAGATCTTTCACTTGCTTGGTTAGAGTCACACCGAGGTATTTTATGTTACTTGGGAGTAACTGATTCCCTAATTTCTTTCTCAGCCTGTATAACCTTAGAGTAAAGGAAGACTACTGATTTGCTTGACTTAATTTTATATCCAGCCACTTTTCTGAAGTTGTTTATTAACTGTAGGAATTCTCTGGTGGAATTTTTGGGGTCAGGGAAAGATCTTTACCAATCCTACATCTGGTAGAGAGCTAATATCCAATATATCCAAACAACTCAGGAAGCTGGACTCCAGAGAATCAGATAACCCTATTAAAATGGGCTACAGAGCTAAATAAAGAATTCTCAAATGAGGAATATTGAATGGTAAAGAAGCATCTAAAGAAATGTTCAATATCCTTAGCCACCAGGGAAATGAAAAATCAAAACAACTCTGAGATTCTTCCTCACTGCAGTCAGAATTGCTAAAATAAAAAACTCAATTGACAGCAGATGCTGGTAAGGATGTAGAGAAAGAGGAAAACTCCTCCATTGTTGGTGGGATTGCAAGCTAATGCAAGCTGTCTAGAAATCAGTCTGGTGGTTCCTCAGAAAATTGGACATAGTACTATCTGACTACATAGCTATACCACTCCTGGGTATATACCTGAAAGGTGCTCCAACATATAACAAGGACACATGCTCCACTATGTTCATAGCAGCCTCATTTATAATAGACAGAAGCTGAAAAGAGCTCAGATGTCCTTCAACAGAGGAATGGATACAGAAAATGTGGTACATTTACATAATGGAATACTGCTCAGTTATTAAAAGCAATGACTTCATGAAATCCTTATGGAACTTGAAAACATCATCCCGAGTGAGGTAACCCAATCACAAAAGAACACACATAGTATGCACTCACTGGTTAAGTGGATATTATCCCAACAGCTTGGAATACCCAAGATACAAGTCACAAACCACTTGAAGCTCAAGAAGAAGGAAGACCAAAGTGTGGATTCTAGAGAACTTCTTAGAAGGGGTAAAAAAATACTTAGAGGAATATATATGGAGCCAAAATGTGGAGCAGAGACTGAAGGGAAGGTCAACAACATACTGCCCCACCCCGGGAGCACATTAGATATGCAGACACCAAACATGGATAATATTGCAGATGACATGAAGTGCATGCTGATAGCAGCCTGATATAGCTGTCTCCTGAGAGGTTCTGCAGATCCTGACAAATATAGAGGTGGATGCTTCCACCAACCATTGAACAAAGAATGGGCTCCCCAATGTAGGAGATAGAGAAAAGATTGAAGGAGCCAAATAGGTTTGCATCCCCATAAGAAGAACAAGAATTATCAACCGACCAGACCCATCAGAGCTCCCAGGGACTAAACCACCAACCAAAGAGTACACATGGAGGGACCCATGACTTCAGCCAAGGATGGCCTTGTTGGGCATCAATGGGAGAAGAGGCCCTTGGTCCTGTCAAGGTGTGATGCACCAGTATAGGGGAATGCCAGCTTGAGGTGGTAGGAAGCATTCAGTGGGTAGGGGAGGAAGAAGCAGGGGGACAGGGTGGGATAGTGGGTTTCTGGAGGTGAAATCAGGGAAGTTGATAATATTTAGAATTTTTAAAAAAAGTCCTACAAAAGAAAAAAAAATACCCCCCTCACCAAAAAAAAACCAACCCCCCCAAAAAAAAACAAAAAACAAAACAAAACAACAACAACAAAAAAAAACAATGCTCTCCCGTGATAAAGAAATCTCAACAGAAGAATTTCCAGTGGCCAAGAAGCACTTCAAAATGTTGAACAAAGTGTTTAATTTTAATTAAGCATTTTACGTAGGTGAGTCAAAGGGTGGTTTTGCTTGCTGGACATTGGTAGTCAGTCTCAGGAGGAGATTTGGACAAATAAGGACATTTTAGGACTTTTGTGGCTGGAAGAGCTTGAAGGGGCTCGAGACCCCATATGAACAACAATGCCAAGCAACCAGAGCTTCCAGGGATTAAGCCACTACCTAAAGACTATACATCGACTGACCCTGGACTCTGACCTCATAGGTAGCAATGAATATCCTAGTAAGAGCACCAGTGGAAGGGGAAGCCCTGGGTCCTGCTAAGACTGAACCCCCAGTGAACTAGACTGTTGGGGAGAGGGTGGCAATGGGGGGAGGGTGGGGAGGGGAACACCCATAAGGAAGGGGAGGGGGAGGGGATGTTTGCCCGGAAACTGGGAAAGGGAATAACACTCGAAATGTATATAAGAAATACTCAAGTTAATAAAAAAATGAAATGTAATTTAGTTGTTCTTAGCAAAGCAGAGGAAATTGTGGAACAGCTAATGTCTGCCAGTGCTGTGCCCAGCACACTCTAGCTGGCCACCATCTTCAGTTTATGTCAATCACTAATTAAGAAAATGCCTTACTTGCTTTCCTTCAGCCATAACGTATACAAGAATTTCTCCTTCCCTCTCTCTGATGTTTCTAGCATATGTAACATGACATAAACTAGCCAGCACAAACATGAATATGATCAAACTGTTGTTCGTGTCAGTGTCTACCTTTTCATAGAAATAAAATTGGAGAGATGAAAAATTTTGAGCATTGCTCCCACACTTCTTTGATGTCAAGTAGCATACTTTATAGGAGGGATTTCAAACCATACTTCTTTTAGTATCATCTTGAAGTTTATAATCTCTTATCTTTACTTTCTTTATTCCTTTGTTCTTTCCTTCTTCCTCTCTTCCTTTTTCTCCTTTTTTCCTTTCTTCTTTCCTTCCTTCCATTCTTCCTTTGTTTCTCCTTTCCTTTCTTCCTTCCTTGCTTCCTCTCTTTCTGCTTATAATGATGCCATATCTTCCGGTTCCTATTATGAAGACTTAGTCATTTTACTGCTTTTGTAGAGCCTTTACATTTTTCAATAATACTTCAAAATGGATTAAGTTCTCCTTTCAAACAATTATTTATTTGAAGTTTGGACACTGTAATATAGTTAAACATTTTCTTTGTTCTGCTCCCTCTGATCTCTCCAGTGTGCTCCACCTTATTATCTTTCAAATTCATGGCCCCCTTTACACGTTGTTAAAAAAGTGTGTGTGTGTGTGTGTGTGTGTTCTAAACACATAAAATCAGACTGCTCAGTTTATTAATTATTCTAAGTATGTTTTTAGAGCTGATTGGTTGGTTGATATTTACTTAAACAACTCTACACTCTCTTGGGGAGGGCTAGTTCAC
The DNA here is from genome assembly GCF_021556685.1 of Rattus norvegicus. Classification (NCBI taxonomy): domain Eukaryota; kingdom Metazoa; phylum Chordata; class Mammalia; order Rodentia; family Muridae; genus Rattus; species Rattus norvegicus. The sequence continues at coordinate 68,130,129 of NC_141542.1, read as the reverse complement.
TAACAGTCAGCATCCGTTATTCCTGTAGTTCTATGTGCTGATCTTGAGGCTGATTCAGATCCATGTTAGAATGTTTATTTTTGTCTCCCTTCGTCAACTTATGTATAGCTAATCGTCTCAATTGGTGAGATGTTGTAGGTATAGTTTCTGATATTTCTAGGAGACATGATTTCCTAGCAAACTTCTTGGTCTTTAAGCTCTTAACTCTCCTGCAATAATTCCTAAACTTTAGAAGTTGTATTGCAAAAATATCAATTGATACTGAGTTTCACAATTTTGAAATTTGGTTGCTTTATGTTTTCTGGAATATTCCAAAGACTATGTACTCTTAATGAAGGATTATACTTATTTGTGGGCACATAGGATCAAATATCATAATGCAGTTTTGAATTATGATGGTTTATTAAAATGGTTATTGTAGGTTCTTCTCCAAGATTCATGATTTCACTATTCATGGATAGCTGACTAGACTTCAATTATCACACAATTATCAAGATTTCCCTCTTGTTTAGTAAGCAATAAATCCAATTAGAAGCCTGTTGTTTAACATCAAGATATGCTTACCATTATGTCATCTTTAAAGTTATCTTGCCATGGTGGTCATTGTTTTGAGCCATAGGCATTATAGTTATCTAGAGCTCTTGGTTGCCTCTTTCCTTTGAAAGAACTTGAATGTTACCACTTTGTATCATGAAAGCTAGCACTCTGGGGAGTTCCACGGGAAGCCTTTAAGTTACTTCCAACTCAGGGTCTTCTTGAGACTGTGACTTAAGTGCACAATGTTTCTATTTATTTTATTTTATTTTAGTCCCAGGGAATAAACCACCACCAAAAGAGTACACATGGACAGACCCATGGCTCCAGCTGCATATGTAGCAGAGGGTGGCTTTGCTTGGCACCAGTGGGAGGAGAATACCTTGGTACTGCCAAGGCTGTACCCCCCCAACGTAGGGGAATGTCAGGACAGGGAATTGAGAAGGGATGGGTGGTTTGGTGGGGGAACACCCTCATATAAGAATGGGAGGGGGATGGCATAGGGGGTTAAGGTTGGGAAAATGGGAAAGGGGATAACATTTGAAATGTAAATTAAAAAAATCCAATTAAAAAGAAATATTTAGCAAAGCAACACATGATTAAGATCCGTTTCTCTTTCCCGTGCTTCAGAAGCTTTGTGAGATGTCTTCTTAATTCAACAACACCATGATCGGTTCTGTTGAACACAGCGGAGCTTAAAAGCTTTGAATAGTTCAATAGAGTCTCCAACAACACATCTGTCCTCTCTGGATGTTTAAGAGCATGTGTTCTGGATTTTCCAGGTTTCCAGGTTTAGTGTGCGGGAAAGCTTCCATTTAGAGAAATTAAAACATGAGTAAATTTCCTGGAGTGGTAAACTGTGGCTTTAGGGATGGTCTCAGCAGTGAAGAAGGGGTAAGAAGTTAATAAAGAACATTTTAAAAGGGAAGGATTGAAGGTCCTCAAGGAGATGGCAATCCCATAGAAACACCAACAGTGTCCACTAACTTGTACCCTTGGGAGCTCCCAGAGACTGAGCCACCAAACAAAGAGCATACACAGGCATGAGCTGGACTGAGAACTCCCCTATACTTCATTGCCCCCATACTCCACCACCCCTCACAACACTACCCCTGCACAGCTGAGGCAGAGCTCTACCTCGACTGGTCTCAGTGGAAGAGGATGAACCTAATCCTGGAGAGATCTGATGCACCAGGGGGCGGGGTGGGGGTGTGGAGGGGGGAGCTGGGGTGGGGGTATACTCTCTCAGAGGCTAATGGGAGGAGAATAGGAGGATGAACTGGGAGGAGTCAGCATTTGGGATGCTAATTAATTAATTAATTAGAAGAACAGATGTGAGGGACATTTACAAAATTTCTTCTAATTGGCAGTCAGGAGAATTTGTGCTGCTCTGTCTATAGGAAATGTGTAAGAACAACTTGTGTAACAGAGACAGGTAGACATGACCACTCCTGTCATAAGCACTGTCTCAGGAGCAGATGATGTCCAATGTCCCACTGGACAGGGACAATGATTTTAGAAATAGGGGCTTATGTTGTGCTTCTAGTGACTGGAGCAATTGGACTTGGACAACAACTCGAAAGAAAGATTCCCAGTCTTGGTGTTAAGGTGTCTGTTCAATGACCCTTGACTCTTCACAGAAGCATTGTTAAGCCATTTTTTAAGACTGTCTTTATCCTTAATAATTAGACACCATTCTTTTCTCTTTTCCAATTTCATGGCACTTATATTCTGGTACTTACTGTTTCCCATCCTTTCATCCCTGAAATGTCCTACTATTACATTCCTGGTTTTTGTAATTATTCCTGTAATATATTCAAATCAAAAAATTTGAAGGTAAGAGCCACAAATTAGAGGAGCTGCAGATATGAAAGAACATGCGATGTTGTCTTTCCAGTACTGGGTTACCTCATCAATATAATATTTTCTACTTTCATCTATTTACCTGTGAGCTTCATTGTTTCATTTTTCTTTATGGCTAAATAATATTCCACAGTGTAGACATACCATATTTCACTATCTATTTTTAATTTGAAGAACACACAGATTTCTTCTCTTTCCTAATGTATGAGATTGGTGTGGCACTTTTATATGGTTAATAGGGTTTGTTAAATGCGTCGTTTAGTAAATTATCTTTAAGTTTAATTATCAACTTTATTGGACTGAGAGATATGTACAATGTGAATATATCTAATGAGTATGTTGTGTTTTGAGGTTATTCCATCAAGGATTGACTAAAGGGGGAGATCTGTCCTGAGTGTGAAAAAACAAATCTATATTCTGGGGTTCAGCATGGAATATTGTTCTCAATGTGGAGAAGCAGAAAGCCTATTAATCGGAGAATTGGTTTTGTTTCCTATTTTTCATGATCTGAGTTGCTCTGTTTTACAACACTTTCCTTTCATGATGGACTAAAGCGTTTGAAATTATGAGACAAAATTAGTGTGCTGGCCTGTGCTAATTTTGTCAGTATTTGTCCCAATAGTGAAAAATCTAGCCAAAACACTCCCATTACTTCAAAAGAACAAAACAAAACAAAACAGAAAAACAACAACAACCACAACAACCTCCTGCATCTTACTAAGATAAAGTCTAATCTAAGATGAAATTTTATTTTCCTTGAAATCCATGTCAACCGTACATGGCTAAACTTCACTTAAAGCTTTAGAAAGAGATGGTATATTAAACATGGTCCTCGGGGTTGGGGATTTAGCTCAGTGGTAGAGCGCTTGCCTAGGAAGCGCAAGGCCCTGGGTTCGGTCCCCAGCTCCGAAAAAAAAAAAAAATGGTCCTCATTGTGTAGGCATTTTCTTAAAGGGATTTCTGCTCATGCTCCAATAGATGTCATTGCTCCACCATTCTGCATGGCTTTTTAAAACAGAGAGGCTGCTGATTTTGACTGAACTTGTAAAAATATGTATGCTAACTCACCATGCATTTACTCAAAACAAAACAGTAATGAGGCCTAAACAGATGTTTTAATTTCCCTCATTTTTCCCCCTTGAAGCACCCTGTCAGAAGAAAAGAGGAGGGAGGATGGGGTAAAGAATTGTGGGAGTGGTGACTGGAAAATTGGGCAATATTTGGAATGTAAATAGAATAATTTAATAAATTTTTCTGCTATATTTAATTGTTCCCTGTCTTTCAAATTTTTACCTTTCTTTTAATATTTATCTTACTCTTCTGTTTGGTGTGCTCTTCAGAATCTGTTGAAAGTGGGGCAAGAATACAGAGAATTGTAGTGTGTTAGTTAATTTTGGTTCTCTGACCAGGCAGCCAAAAATTACACAGTGACGATGCATTTATTTTGGCTTATGATGTCACCAATTTTATTAAACAGCTGGCTTGTGTCACTGATTTTGAGACTGTATCAAGTCAGAAGCATAAGACAGAAAGGCATACTAGAGGATAATATTCTAACTCAATCCAGGCAGGAAATAAGGAGAGAGTGAAAGGCAAGAGGATTAGGCATAATCTATAGGAGCTGACCAACATGACAATTTCGTCCATGTATATTACTGCATGCATAATAATGACTGGAAATTCTACAAATGTTTAGCTCACTGATGAACTCATCAATCTAGTCACTTGCCCAACTCATCCAATCCAGTCCCTTCTCAGCAGTGCTGTGTGTTGAAGGAAGGTTTTCCATGCAGAAATCTACGGAGAGCTACTTTGTACCTGAAACAAAGCATTTAGTAATTTAGAAAGTTGTCTAAGGAGGAGTGGGTGAGACCAGGAGGATTTGGTGAGATGCCATGGCCGGTGATGTTAAGATTCAGCTCTGTGTATTTACAGGTGTGGTGATTCAGTACTGCATTTTGTTCTGTTAGTGATTGGAAGTTTGCGGACATCCTGAGCATGGCTGACCACTTGAAGAAATGCAGTTACAATGATATAGAGAAGCAGGAGGAAGCAATCCCACTGCCATGTGTGAGTGACTCAAGAGCTCACAAAAGAAGGACGTTCCCTGGGCTCAGTTTTAAAACCTGTACTGTAAAACTGTGACTTTACTTGCACAGCATGCAAGCAGCCGGCACCAGTTCTTTGTAATATGTGACCCTTTATTAGTGCATTAAAGACTACAACTAGCCAAATTTATTGTCACTATGTATATACTGTTTTGCAGTGACATATATTTTTTTAATGTATTATTAGGTGGAAAAATGTTGCCTTAATATTTGAAATGTGTGAAATTGTTGGAACACGATAGACAGGATGGATAATCGAATAGTTTTTGCATAATGTTAGTATTAATGGTGTGCACATTTAAATTCTAAAATTTTTCTTTCTCAAACACAAAAAGATCTTGTCCAAAAAATTAAATCTTTGTTTTCTATGGATTGAAGCCCATGCTATCCAAAAGCAAAACTTTGATTCAAATTTTTTGTTGCATAGATTTTTCACACAGTACATTCAGTTGTTGAAACACTGCCATAAGATTATTATGAGGTTTTCCTGGCTCTTTTATAATTATTGATCACAAGTGAAATACAGTACTCACATAAAGGCACAATAATGACTTCATGTTTGAAACAACTCACAAAGATACTTTATTTTCTGTTCTTACAACTCTTCTGCAAAAAATGGGCATTTTTTCATTAAATACCATATCTGGAGTCATGGCGCAGTGTATTATATGACAGATTAAAGTTAAAAGAAAGCAAGTCTTTGAATTTAACTTGAAATTTTTCATGGTATTTCATATTTTCCAGGTATCTAATGTTTGAAAAGAAAATATACCTCACTATAAGTTTGAATTTGGAATATTATTTGAATAAACTTCAAATATTCAGAATAAAAATAAAGTTGTCTAGTGGATTAATATGTAGTGAAATCTTGAAAGTGGAAATTTAAATTACATGTACTTTAGTTTTTTTGATATGAACAAGAATATACTCTTTTGTTTCCTTGAAAAATCTCTAAACCTTTTGTTTTACTTCTATCATACTAATAAAACAAGTATCTAACAAAAGGTATTAAATAAATCAAACATAATTGATGCAATGTAAAATGTACACAATTAGTCAGCTTTTGTATTATGAGATAAAAAGTATGTAACAGGTAATAACTTTAAAATGAGTAGACACTTTTGGAAGAGTGAATAGTTTATGTTTAATTTGCATATAATAGAATAATGTTAATGATGTTTTTAGACCAATGCAATAAACTCTACTGACTTTATGAGACTCTATTTAATTAGTGACTGCCAATTTTTTCAAAGTTTATTGTTCTATATTAATTTACTTTGTATTGTGTTAAATTACAAATCTGTATCAGCTAGACCTGACTTGAAGTCACAGCATTATGATTTGAATTTGAAAATCTTGTAAGTTCTTCAATCACTTTTATACTGTGGAAATGTTGTACACACAATATGTAACATACAGGTTAATAATTAATACAAGAAGAATCTAGATAAACATGATCATGTCCAAATATACTTATTTTACTTTCTTGTCTCAGTAGTTGAAAAAAAAATAAGACTAAATGCAAGGAAAACTTTTCTCTAAGATTAAAGATATTTGCTTTTTAAAATTAATTTATTAGATATTTTTACTTACATTTCAAATATTATTCCCTTTCCTGGTTTTCCATCCATAAGCCTTTTATCCCATCCCCCTCCTTGTTCTTCTACATGGGTGTTCTCCTTCCCCAAACACCCCCTTTCCCACCTCCCTGCCCTGACATTCCCCTACACTGGGTGGTCTAGCCTTGGCAGGACCAAGGTGTTCTCCTCCCATTGGTGCCTAGCATGGCCATCCTCTGCTACATATGCAGCTGGAGCCATCAGTTTGTCCATGTGTACTCTTTGGGTGATGGTTCAGCTCCTTCAGTCCTTTCCTTATCTCCTCCAATGGGGACCCCATTCTCAGTTCAATGGTTTGCTGCTATCATTCGCCTCTGTATTCGTTATGCTCTGGCTGAGCCTCTCAGATAACAGCTATATCAGACTCTTGTCAGCATGCACTCCTTGGCTTCATCAATATTCTCTAGGTTTGGTGACTGTAAATAAATGCGCTGGATCCCCAGGTGGAGCAGTCTCTGGAAGGCCTTCCCTTCATTCAGTCTCTGCTTCAAACTTTGTCTCCATATTATTTTATCAGTACAAAGTACATTTTCATTCCTATATTTGCTATTGAATTTGTCCTTCTATATAATTTTCTCATTCCCATGTTTGCTCACATAAACTCTTTACACTTAATATTCACATGAAATTACTTGAATTTTAGTCACAGATTTTAGTTCAATTTTATGATTAATGATTTATTTTTCAGAGATTATAAAATAAATACATTTCTCCCTTCTCTTTCCTCCATTCAATTTCTTCCATATCCCTCCCCAAATATCTACTTCAAATTCATATATATATATATATATATATATGTATATATATATATGCTTACATATGGATTCTGTTCAGTTCTAATGAGGTAAATCTTTTTAATATTATCTAGTTCTATAGTGGATGATCATAAAATTAAACACCTTAATTACATTTTTATTATGAGCATATATAATCTAACTTCTGATATTTGTGTTCTCTTTATAGCTATCTTTAAATATTGAATCTCTTTAGTGACATTGAACATTATGTGATGCAAAGAATCACCCTCACAAAAGAAAAACGCAGTACACTTATTGTCATAGGGACCTATTAGTAAAGCACAAAATAACTCAAGTGAGTTTATTAAAAACATGAATGAAAATAAATTCTGTGCAAATCATATAGAATCAGAACATATTTTATTTAAAATATGTGTCATAAAATGTGCTAAATATATTTTTAGCTTTTTTGAGAATCTACCACACTGATTTCAAAATTGGCTGTACAAATTTATACGCCAGCTATCAGTGCATTAATGTTTTCATGTGCCACATCTATGCTAGCATTTGTAAGCATCGATTTCTTAAACCTTAGCCATTCTGACTAGGGTAATGCAAATTATTCATACAGAAACAGATTGGTGGAATAGAATTGAAAACCCTTGCTCTTTGACAAAGAAGCCAAAACCATACAGTTGAAAAAATACAGAATATTCAAAAAATGATGCTGGCTCACATGGTGCTCAGCATGTAGAAGAATGCAAGTTGATCCATTCTAAACTCCTTATACATATCACAAGTCCACATGCATCAAGGACCTCCATATAAAACCAGATAAGTGGAATCTAATAGAAAAGAAAGTGGGAAAGACCCTTGAATACATTGGCACTAGGGAAAATTTCCTGAACAGAACACCAGTGGCTCACACTCTAAGATCAATATAGAAAAATGGAATCTCAAAAATGGGGTACAGCGCTAAACAAAGAATTCTCAGCTGAAGAATATTGAATGGCTGAGAAGCACCTAAAGACATGTTCAACATCCTTAGTCGTCAGGGAAATGCAAATCAAAACAATCCGGATATTCTACCTCACACCAGTCAGAATGGCTAGGATCAAAAATTCTGGTGACAACAGATGCTGGCAAGGATGTGGAGAAAGAAGAACACTCTTCCACTGTTGGGATTGCAGACTGGTACAACCGCTATGTAAATCAGTATGGAGGTTCCTCGGACAATTGAACATAGCACTACCTGACGACCCAGCTATACCTCTCCTGGACATATACCCAAAAGATGCTCCAATGTATAGTGGAAACACATGCTCCACTATGTTCATAGTAGCCTTATTTTTAATAGCTACAAGCTGGAAAGACCCAGATGTCCCTCAACAGAGGAATGGATACAGAAAATGTGGTACGTTTACAGAGTAGAATACTATTCAGCTATTAAAAACAATGACTTCATGAAATTCATAGGCAAATGGATGGAACTAGAAACTATCATTCTGAGTAAGATAACCTAATCACAAAAAAACACACATGATATGCACTCACTGATAAGTGGGTATTCACCCAAATGTTCGGATTATACAAGATACAATCCACAGACCACATAAAGCTCAAAAAGAAGGATGACCAAAGTGCAATTACTTCAATCCTCCTTAGAAGGGCAAGAAAATATTCTTAGGAGGAAATAGGGAAATGTTTGGAGCAGACATTGAAGGAAAGTCTTTCCAAAAACTACCCCACCTTGGGATCCAGCCCATATACATACAGCGATTAATCCAGACAATATTGCTGACGCCAAGAAGTCCATGCTGATGGGATCCTGATATAGCTGTCTCCTGAGAGGCTGAATGGGTTTGCAAGCCTGTGAGAACAACAATACCAACCAACCAGAACTCCCAGGGACTAAACCACTACCCAAACAGTACACATGGACAGACCCATGGCTCCAGCTGCATATGAAGCAGAGGATGGCCTTTTTGGGCACCAATGGGTGTAGAAGCCCTTGGTCCTTTCAAAGCTCCATGCCCCAGTGTAGGGGAATGTCCAGGTGGAAAGGCAGGAAGGCGTAGGTGGGTAGGTGAGGGAACAGCCTATAGAAGCAGGGTGATGGGGAATGGGATATGGGTTTTGTGGACTGAAAACCGGGTAAGAGATAACAGTTAAAATGAAAAAAAAATCCAATAAAAATAAATTAAAAAGTAAAAAGTAAAAAACAATATCAAAAAATAATTAGCTCATTATTTATATTGTTTGCTTTTGAAAGTACCAATTAAATCTTTAAAAGGTTTATTTAAATATATTAGTTAATTGACTCTAAATTAACATATAGTTATTTAAAATTTACTTTGGTTGGTTTCCTTATGAATAAAAAGATCGCAACATGTTCTATATATTAGTTATCCTTTTCACAATAGTATTATTTATATGATGTGAAGTGTTGTGTTCTAGTTTAAAAAGCAGTCAGTTGTCAACCACAGGACTCCTTGGTTTCCAGATCATGAAAAAAACAAAACAAAACAAAACAAAGCCAAAGACCTGGTCACGCAATCAAGTGCAATGAAAAAACAAAAAAAAAAAACGAAAACAAACAAAAACCAAACAACAAACAATAGCTACAATAACAAGAAAAAAATCCACGATCATCCAATTTACTTTACTTTGGATAAGTTGAATGAAAAAGCTGAATGATTTCTAGGATATCACAACTTTATCATTATTATCATTGTAAATTATTTAAGGTCAACTATTCAGAAAACTAGATAAATTGTTATAGTTGGTATACATTTTAATCAGTTTTTGTCATGTTATAAATAAATGGAATTGTTTAAATTGTTCAGGGTAAATTTTAAAATATAAACAGAGCAAGAATAATAATATATACTTGAAAATGGGGGCAAGGAGCTTATAAAAAATAGAAAATTTCTCCAAATCTTTTTCACTTATGTTTTAGAATCAGGTACTATGCACGTTTTGTTCTCTAGGAATGTCAAACTGATTAACATCTTAAACATTTATAAAATCTATATTTCCTCTTCATTAAAACATAATTACTATGTTTCTTTGAGAAATGTTTTTCCCAATGTAAAAATAAAATTAATCAAAAAATAGCTTTGAGATAACAAAACATGAGAGATATGTTTTGGAAGTGCATATTAATTACCTTTTCTCAGAGAAATCTGTTGTATTCACTTATGAAACTGATGATGTTTTTGTATATTATCATAAGTTTTCATAAATCTTTAATTTCTTACAAATATACTTTGGCTGAGATAAATTATGATTAAAACATTCATGAAAGGATGACTGTTTTGTGAAAAGTATGCAAAGTATTAAGATAGATATATTTCGTTATAAAATAACAATATTTAATATTTTAATTTCAGATATTCAGATATTCATTCAGATAAAATATTTTGATGTAAATTATAAAAATGCTACTGAAAGTATACTTTAGCTGTTGTCTTAATTGTGCAAATATGTATTATATTATATAAAGCAACTATACAATATTTATGTATGTAATAATAAATTTTAATTGATCAGATTTTAATTTTAGTTAAATTATATAACTAATGTGTTTAGTTAAACCCTGTTGTATTTAGTACTAAAAAGTAAATAATAAATATAAAGATATACAACATTATATTCAGGATAGTAATCCGGCAATCTACTATCAAAAATCTATTTTGTTAATGGGTAAACATTTTCCTACTTTTAATCACGTATGTTGAGGTGTTTACAGTATAGTTAGCTTTCTAACATGTATTAGTTGTAGCATTATAATAAGTCATGTTTATGTACTATTAGTTTAATTAAATTTAATTAAAATTTTCAATCCTCATAAAATGTTATGATGAGGGAATAATGGAAAATGGTAGATTTAACTCTCTGCAGGATTTCTGTGGGATTATGAGGAAATAATAGCATGGTGCAATCATGACTACATATATACCACAGAGAATTTCTCATATGCCCTAGGAAAAGCAAAGTGTGGCACTGTAGATCACAAAGTATTATATATGAGACAATGTTTAAAACCGGAAATAAATATATGGCCAAGGTATTCTTTAGTAATGCAAAATAGACTTTATTACAGTTAAGTATCAACAAAGATGAGGAATGAAATATACAACAATATTAGAAGTGTTGATTAAACATTAAGGTATGATAAAACCATGTATGTTGTCTTGGATGTTTTGTAAATCAATTTGCAGAAGGTGAACTGGATACAGAGACAAAGAGAGACACAAAGAGAGGGAGAAGAACTTCCATATAAAGCTTCTTGCATACTTGCTTCGTATTTTGTGCTGTGAATCAGGAACTTAAAACATTTAGTTTGATATATTCCTCTTTGTGTAAGCTTTATCTTCAAATACAAGAAAAGTTATCTTAATGAGACTACAAACTAATGATATATTAGATATATTAAATTCAAATGTAATTAATGGTATTGCATGATAAATAATCTAACATGTAAAAAAACCCTATACTTAATGCTGGCATTATATTCAATTATTTTCCATTTAGCATATCAGGACAGATTTAAGTGCATAGACAATGTAATTAACTATAGCGTTATCCCATTGATACCTAAATGGGTTATAAACATGAAAGTTGTCTATGAATAATTTCTCAGTAATACAAGTGATATTGAAACATGCTTTTAATTGTAAAGATAGTTTAATTTATTATATAGTGCTTTGAAAAATCAAGTGCCTTTTCTCTCAGAAATGATACGCATCTTCAGAGAAGCCACATCAAAGATAGAGACACACATACTTCATATAAAGGTTATGTGAACCTTTAATAATGTAATACTTGGAGAAGAAAGGATAGATCTGATCTCTAGTTGTCTTATTTTTCTAGCTGACCTACTAGCAAAGAACATTTATTTTGTGAAGGGAATTCGCCCTAAATACATTCTAATTGTCATATTAACTTAGGAAGACTCGTACACATCAGAAGATAATCCCTGGACTAAGGACTGAAGTTTCAAATTTTGACTCCTGTCCAAATATTCTATTATGGTCAAACACAATAGGGATTTTGTATGATGCATTGTAAAAAAATGAACATAGTTGATAAGTGATTTCAAAAGTAAACAATATTGAATTATATATTATTATAATAATAGAATTATATCCCTGATTAAGAAAAGCTTCCCTGTCCAGAGAGGCTGTCTGAGTATTTAATTGCAAAGGAATTTACTGCCCACATAATTTAAAGAATGGAATAAGAAAATTGCAGACGAGGAAACCATGTACAGAATCATTGCTATGAAACAGTATGATGTGAAAGAGAAGAATCAAACAAGACAGTCTACAATCCATATTATACAGTCAAAGGTAGATCATAAGTATATCAAAAGTGAGAAACAAAAGAGGATATTTCTTCATAAGGGAATACCTAGAAATGAAAAGCATGAAGCATTTAAAGCAGTAGGTGTTTAATAATTACTGCTTTACTTACGGTGTGATTTGTTGATGGGAGAACATACTGAATTTTGTTAGGTTTTTTTTCTTTTTTTTCTCCAGAGCTGAGGACTAAACCCACCAGGCCTTGAACTTGCTAGACAAGTGTTCTACCACCGAGCTAAATTCCCAATCCCTACACTGAATTTTGTAGGTCCCAATTCATTGCATTGTTGAACATACCCAAGTCAAAAACAAACAAACAAACAAAAAACCAAAAAAACCAAAACCCCCCAAAACAAACAAATAATAAATAAATAAAAGAAAAGGAAAAGAAATTAACCTAAGCTTTCTGGTTTACACCAGGCTTGTAATATAACTTAATCAGGAGACTGAGATAATGAGGTAGCAAGTTTTTGAATATGAATATAAGTTATTTGGCAAGAACTTGGATTCTAACTCAGTAGCAAAGTCATGGCCTAAATGCATGAGTTAGTTGCCTATGTTAATTTCCACTAACATAACAAAAAAGGGAGGAAACAGAGATTCCAATGAATATCATAATTCAGATGATGGAGATATTACAGATAGAAAAATACCATATATCTGGAATGATTTAAAATATATCTTAAAATTCTGGCAATGACTTTGTAAATGAAGGTAATTTAAACATAATACAACCAGAGTAAATTGTACTTGTTTCATGATTTCCAACCATTAGATAATCGATGAATGACAGTGCTGAATACATTAATAAGAAGTAAAGTTGTTGTAGATAAATCTTTAATGATGTATTTTATTATAAATAGCATTGTGTTTAGGGATAGAAAGTTTGGTCATATGAGAAAGGAAAATATAAAGGATTTAATGCAAAATATGATTTCTTAGAACAAAGATATTGGTGATAAAAAGAGGTGTGTCTGTTTTAGATAATTAAAATCCATGATAATATAATAATGGACCAAATAATGTTAGATACAGGAAAATGTATTCCATGTTTTCTTGGGTCAGCACAATACAGAAATATAAGAGAGTAGTCACTGTGTTGAATATAGAAATGAATAAAGGAATGTAGAACTTCTGTGCATACAGATTTCATTGCATTGTTTTAATTATCAAAGTTTGTGTTGTTATATATTGGGTATTTATGATATAAAAAATCCTCTGGGAGAGAGGTCAAGCTACTAAATTGAGTCAATCTATACCTTTGATGATTTCCTGTTATCAGACAAAGGACATGCTATTATGGAAAAAAGACGCTGTACTTATATAAATAGAATGAGAAAAGGCTTTGGCCCCCTTCCAGAACGATATGATACAGATATGACAGGAGAAGACTCCCTGAAGATCTTGGCTACAGAAAAGAAAAATTTGAGAAAATCAAACAGGACAGGTAAAATGATTTGCTGATTCCTCCACATGGATAGAAGCCTAATAACGGGCTTATGCTTCACATGGCATGAATGAAGACTCATTACAATTGGTTATTGATCAAATTTATTCATAAAAGGATAGCTGTCTTTTACCTGCTCAAATAAGGAACATAAAAGTTCATCCTTGACTGATATGTACATCTTGCATAATTCACATGAATATTTTAATAGTACTAAAATTTTGGTTGTAAGATTCATACCTTACAAAAAGTATGACTCTGATAAGATTCATCTGCAGGGGAGCTGAACTGACCTGCCTCCCAGAACAACATCAGGAATAACTTCTGCTTCCCAATGGATTCCGTTCATTCAGCCTCTCAAATAGATCCAGTATGAACTTCAAGCCCCGAGCCTTCTAAACATAGAAAGAATGGATAACAGATGCTAAAGCTACCTTTTTGAAGTCTAACCATTTTTTCATTTTTTTTCCTACCCCTCCTCACTTTAAAAATTATCTTTATCCTTTTTACAGTCCAGTCATTTGCCCTCTCCCAGTCCACCTTCCAACAGTTCCTCATCCCATTCCTCCTCCCCCTGTCTCCAAGGGAAGTAATTCATCTTAAAGAGGTTATTTAAACACCATTTTAAAATATAAATTATTTTTGTGCAGGGGCTCAATAGTGTTCTTTTTTTTTCATATTGTTCTCTGCTAAGTGAAGGCAGAAAAAGAGAAGAGAAATAAAAAGAGAGAGTCGGGGTGGGGGAAATAGAGAGGAGACAGAGACAGAATGAAATGGTAATTAGCATTAAATGCATTATGAAGAACCAGTTGATACAGATTAAGGTAACTCGAGATTCACTGACTATAAAGAAGATAAACAATATTTTCCTTGCTTTTCTACAACACTGCTTAAGAAAAATGTCTCCTGTGATTTCCCACATATCCAAACAAGCTTGACAGTAAAAACCCAGAAAGACAATCAAGATGAGCTCTCTTTTCCTTGCTGTCAGTGACAAAAACTCCAAGGAAACATTAATTTCTAAGCTTGAACATTCTCTAGTGACTTAACATCTGCTAAACGTAAACATTCTCAGGTGACATGTGAATAGATTATCAATGCCTTCAGTATGACAGCTGTCTTCTTAATTGGGAGGAATGCTGGGGAAATGTCAGGCAAAGTCTACCTGAGCAATAATAGGAAAATATCGCCGGTTAGATATGTTTAATCATTATTATATACCAAACAAGTGATTTATTGCATTTTATAAATCCACATGCACCTTTCTTGTGTATAGTAAACTTATTTCTTCATTCTTTATCAGAAAATTACACTTAATAATATAGAAAATATTGCCGCTGATGCTTATACTTGTTTTCAAAATTTAGTATAATTAGCACACAGTGATCATGAGAAGTTGTATATGAGTATCTTATTAAAGAATACATATATTAGATTATTCTTCTTTTGTTCAGTGAAAATATTACCTGTAATAATAAAACGTTGAATTCTATTTCGGGAGTGTGGTAGCATATCCCTGGAATGCCATCCATTGGCATGTTGAGGCACCAGGTTCCGAAATTCAAGAATGGACTGAGCTAATAGCTAGCCTCTGTTTAAAAAATAGCAGCAGTAACCCAAGTATCTATTTTATATATCTGTGATATTTCAAAAACACTTTAAGTGATCCAAACAAGCATTCCTCTTTAAATTAGATTTGTTTGATCACTAAGAAATTCAGAGCAAGTGGGAAATACAGTAAGAATTACTTTGTTATGGTAGGTGGAAAGTAGTCAATTATTTAGTTACTAGTTTATTGAAGCAATTTAATAATTAATTTTGAGATGAGGACTCAAGTCCTTCTAGCTGTATTCAAGCTCTATATATAGTCACATGAGACCTTAAACTTCTGATATTTTGTCTTCTCCTCCAAATGGTGGGTTAGGTGTTTATCACCACTCTGGGTCTATGCTTAACAGGGAATTAAACTTAGATCTGTTAGCTAAAGCTAAGATCATTCCAGTTAGGAAGGCTACGAAAAATAGAGTTATATACATAGCATCTAGTAAATTTACTGAGCTAAAAAAATTCTATAAACTTTTGTATACAAATAATTAAAGCAAGTACAGTTATCATCATAACACCCATACTTATCAGATTTTAACATTGTTCTAAATATTAGCAAGTATAAATAAAAGGACTTTGCATTTATTCATGCATTTAACCTAAATTATTATTTCTAGTTATCCTTTCCCCTTTTAATGAAATCAGAGTTATTTACAATATATTATTTTAGGTTATCTTGAAGGGTAAGAATCTAGGAGGAAAGAAGAGAAAACAGCTGTAAAATTACAAAGCAGGAACACATAGTCATGAATGAAAGTGTCACTGTGAATCCTGTTCATCAAACTATAGGGTTGATAATCAGAAATACCATGATGTATTTTCTTGAGTCCCATACAGGTCTATCAAATTATTAACCAATGAAAAACTTGAAGCAATTCCCCAATTAATTCAGTTAGAATTTTCTTTTCACATATCTTATTCCAGATTGTAATATGATCAATTCTGGGAACCGATTTATACTCAAGGGTCTGTACATCACTCTACCAGTAAATTTTGCATAACTTTTCAATTGAATATCTCAAGATTCTCTTTTTTCTAACCATTTTGAACAAAAGAATATCAACAATAATACATAGAGGCAGCAATGATAATTAAAATAAGGGAAATGAGGAGAAATTTGAAAGTGTAAGTTGGAGAGTGGGAATGATGTAGAGGTAGTATATTATGCAGAGGTGGTAATTCTAAAAAATTAGAGAGTGGAAAACTTTCAAACCACCCAATTAAAAAAAGGAAACAGGATAGTATTATTTGAAAATCTGAGATCTTAGCAGCTGTGAGGTGACTGTAGCAATTGGTGACTGGCTGACT
This sequence comes from Rattus norvegicus, assembly GCF_021556685.1. NCBI lineage: Eukaryota > Metazoa > Chordata > Mammalia > Rodentia > Muridae > Rattus > Rattus norvegicus. Next base: position 68,113,542 of record NC_141542.1, on the reverse strand, counting down.
GTGACATTGTGATTCTGCTTGGTTCATGTAGATGTAGGAATTCTTGTCAGTATTATTCATCTAATTATGATGAGCTGAAAGTATGCAGAACAAACCTTAAAGTACACAGCTATAAGGCTACTTGTGACCAGTCATAGATCATAAAGTTCATATAAAATGATTTAGAACATCTCCAATTAAATTTTCCCACCATAAAACAAATTTCTTGAAGTCTCGAGCTTCTTTAGTATGTGATAAGATAGAAATGCAACAGAAAATGTTATTAGTCTTCTCATTCCTATAATCTTTCCTGAAATATCTATTTGTACTAAAACAATTAAATATAATTATTGACCATCTGTTAAAATTGAATCATTTTAATTCAGTTCAGTGGTTACTAAATAAACATATAATTGACATAGATGATTTCACACTTGAAGTTTTATTGATGATCTTAAAAACTAGGCAGATATTCATTTTTTAACCTTTATAGTATGTATTAATGTATATTCACTTATAAAATCATGTCAAGAATAACATGTAAGGTAAGCTTACTCCTTATTTTTTAAATTTGAAATGATTTAAGATGCTAAAATAAATTATAAAAAAATGAATACACATAATGATCAAATGATATACAACTATCTTCTAAACAACTACCTAAAATTTTATTATATATTAAGGAAATTATGTTATTAGAAAATATTAAGTGCTCAAATAAATAAAATTAAATAGAAATTTACATTTAAATCCCAAAGCAAAATGGAAGATTTGCTCCAAAAAATTATGACATACATATTTATTTGGAACTTTTTCACTCCAGTATAAAATACATAACTATATAAAATTTGAAAGTAAATTTTTCATGATCACATGATATAATCACCAATCTCATTTCTCAAAGTTGAAGTGACAGAAAAATACAATTTGTATTAAAAACAATAAATTTGAAATTATAGGAATTCCAGGCCTATGCATAAACATAGTAAAAACCATATACAGCAAACCAGTAGTTAACATTAAACTAACTGGAGAGAAACTTGAAGCAATCCCACTAAAATCAGGGACTAGACAAGGCTTCTTACTCTCTCCCTACTTATTCAATATAGTTCTTGAACTTCTAGCCAGAGCAATCAGACAGCAAAACGAGATCAAGGGGATACAGATTGGAAAAGAAGAAGTCAAAATATCACTATTTGCAGATGATATGATAGTATATTTAAGTGATCCCAAAAGTTCCACCGGAGAACTACTAAACTTGATATATACCTTCAACAACGAGCCTGGGTATAAAACTAACTCAAATAAATCAGTAGCCTTCCTCTACACAAAAAAGAAACAAGGTGAGAAAGAAATTAGGGACATGACCACCTTCATTGTAGTCCCAAATAATATAAAGTACCTTGGTGTGACTTTAACCAAGCAAGTAAAAGATCTGTACAATAAGAACTTCAAGCCTCTGAAGAAAGAAATTGAAGACCTCAGAAGATGGAAAGCTCTCTCATGCTCCTGGATTGGCAGGATTAATATAGTAAAAATGGCCATTTTACCAAAAGCGATCTACAGATTCAATGCAATCCCCATTAAAATTCCAATCCAATTCTTCATAGAGTTAGAAAGAACAATTTGCAAATTCAACTGGAATAACAAAAAATCCAGGATAGCTAAAACTATTCTCAACAATAAAAGGACTTCAGGGGGAATCACTATCCCTGAACTCAAACAGTATTACAGAGCAATAGTGATAAAAACTGTATGGTATTGGTACAGAGACAGGCAGACAGACCAGTGGAATTGAATTGAAGAAGGAGAAATGAACCCACATACCTATGGTCACTTGATTTTTGACAAAGGAGCCAAACCATCCAAAGGAGAAAAGACAGCCTTTTCAACAAATGGTGCTGGTTCAACTGGAGGTCAGCATGTAGAAGAATGCAAATCGATCCACTCATATCACCCTCTACAAAATAAAGTCCAAGTGGATAAAGGACCTTCAAAACAAACCAGATACACTCAAACTAATAGAAGACAAATTGGGGAAGAATCTCGAACACATGGGAACTGGAGAAAATTTCGTGAACAAAATACCAATGGCTTATGCTATAAGATCAAGAATTGACAAATGGGAACTCATAAAACTACAAAGCTTCTTTAAGGCAAAGGACACTGTTGTTAGGACAAAATGGCAACCAACAGATTGGGGAAAGATCTTACCCAGTCCTACAACTGAGAGAGGGTTTATATCCAAAATATGCAAAGAACTCAAGAAGTTAGACTGCAGGGAGTCAAATAACCCTACTAAAAAATGGGGTTCAGATCTAAACAAAGAATTCACAGCTGAGGAATGCCGAATGGCTGAGAAGCACCTAAAGAAATGTTCAACATCTTTAGTCATAAGTGAAATGCAAGTCAAAACAACCCTGAGATTCAACCTCACACCAGCCAGAATGACTAAGATCAAAATCTGTGGTGACAGCAGATGCTGGTGAGGATGTGGGGAAAGAGGAACACTCCTCCATTCCTGGTGGAATTGCAGACTGGTACAACCATTCTGGAAATCAGTCTGGAGGTTCCTCAAAAAATTGGACATTGAACTACCTGAGGACCCAGCTATACCTCTCTTGGGCTTATACCCAAAAGATGCTCTAACATATAACAAAGACACGTGCTCCACTATGTTCATAGCAGCCTTATTTATAATAGCCACAAGCTGGAAAGAACCCAGATGCCCTTCAACAGTGGAATGGATACAGAAAATGTGGTACATCTTCACAATGGAATACTACTCAGCTATCCAAAACAATGACTTTATGAAATTCATAGGCAAATGAATGGAATTGGAAAATATCATCCTGAGTGAGGTAACCCAATCACAGGAAAACACACATGGTATGCACTCATTGATAAATGGCTATTAGCCCAAATGCTTGAATTACCCTACATGCACAGAATACATGAAACTCAAGAAGGATGACCAAAATGTGAATGCTTTACTCCTTCTTTAAAAGGGAAACAAGAATCCCCTTGGGAGGGAATAGGAGGCAAAGTTTAGAACAAAGGATGAAGGAACGCCCTTTCAGTGCCTGCCCCACATGTGGCTCATACATATACAGCCACCAAACAAGATATGATGGATGAAGCAAAGAAGTGCAGGCTGACAGGAACCGGATGTAGATCTCTCCTGAGAGACACAGCCAGAATAAGGCAAATACATAGGCGATTGCCAGCAGCAAACCACTGAACTGTGAACGGGACCCCTGTTGAAGGAATCAGAGAAAGGATTGAAAGAGCTTGAAGGGGCTTGAGACCCCATATGAACAACAATGCCAACCAGCCAGAGCTTCCAGGGACTAAGCCACTACCCAAAGACTATATATGGACTGACCCTGGGCTCCAACTGCATATGTAGCAGAGAATAAACTTATTGGGGCACCAGTGAAAAGGGAAGCCCTTCGTCCTGCCAAGGCTGGACCCCCAGTGAATGGAATTCTTGTGGGGAGGGTGGTAGATCCGGGAGGTTTGGGAGGGGAACACCCATATAGAATGGGAGGGGGAGGGGTTAGGGGGATGTTGGCAAGGATACCAGGAAAGGGAAATACATTTGAAATGTAAATAAGAAATACCCAATTTAATAAAGATGAAAAAAACAATATATTATATTTTGTCAAAATTTTCTTTTAAAATAGTCATAGAAAAATGTTTCATCTAGGTTTGTATTTATTAATATTAGTGTATATTTGAAAATATTTATACTTTTATTGTTGATATAGATTGGAATTCTTTTCAGTTTATTTATAAAATGATAGTATTAAGAAATATGAGATGGCAAATTTGTGGAATTAAATTCTCTGTTGTTTACGTTTGTATGGTTAATTATTGATGGCTATTTCTTTTGTCTATTATTTTGTTTCAAACTATACTGTTTTATTTCAAACTACATTATTCTTCTTTTGATAAAATGTGCCCCTCTGTTTATCAGTTGATTTTAATCCTAAATCATTTTTACTCTTTTTTTTTTCCAGGAAAGCAACTTTTAATTTATGATTAAGGCATACCTCAGTCAAGTGACATATTTTATGTATATGTATTTCTTTTTTTTTTATTAACTTGAGTATTTCTCATATACATTTCAAGTGTTATTCCCTTTCCCGGTTTCCGGGGCAAACATCCCCCTCCCCACTCCCCTTCCATTTGGGTGTTCCCCTCCCAAACCTCCCCCCCATTGCCGCTCTCCCCCCATAGTCTAATTCACTTGGGGTTCAGTCTTAGCAGGACCCAGGGCTTCCCCTTCCACTGGTGCTCTTACTAGGATATTCATTGCTACCTATGGGGTCAGAGTCCAGGGTCAGTCCATGTATAGTCTTTAGGTAGTGGCTTAGTCCCTGGAAGCTCTGGTTGCTTGACATTGTTGTACTCTTGGGGTCTCGAGCCCCTTCAAGCTCTTCCAGTTCTTTCTCTGATTCCTTCAACGGGGGACCTATTCTCAGTTCAGTGGGTTGCTGCTGGCATTCGCCTCTGTATTTGCTGTATTCTGGCTGTGTCTCTCAGGAGCGATCTACATCCGGCTCCTGTCGGTCTGCACTTCTTTGCTTCATCCATCTTGTCTAATTGGGTGGCTGTATATGTATGGGCCACATGTGGGGCAGGCTCTGAATGGGTGTTCCTTCAGTCTCTGTTATAATCTTTGCCTCTCCCCTCCCTGCCAAGGGTATTCTTTTTCCTCATTTAAAGAAGGAGTGAAGCATTCACATTTTGATCATCTGTCTTGAGTTTCGTTTGTTCTAGGGATCTAGGGTAATTCAAGCATTTGGGCTAATAGCCACTTATCAATGAGTGCATACCATGTATGTCTTTCTGTGATTGGGTTAGCTCACTCAGGATGATATTTTCCAGTTCCAACCATTTGCCTACGAATTTCATAAACTCGTTGTTTTTGATAGCTGAGTAATATTCCATTGTGTAGATGTACCACATTTTCTGTATCCATTCCTCTGTTGAAGGGCATCTGGGTTCTTTCCATTTTCTGGCTATTATAAATAAGGCTGCGATGAACATAGTGGAGCACGTGTCTCTTTTATATGTTGAGGCATCTTTTGGGTATATGCCCAAGAGAGGTATAGCTGGATCCTCAGGCAGTTCAATGTCCAATTTTCTGAGGAACCTCCAGACTGATTTCCAGAATGGTTTTACCAGTCTGCAATCCGACCAACAATGGAGGAGTGTTCCTCTTTCTCCACATCCTCGCCAGCATCTGCTGTCACCTGAGTTTTTGATCTTTGCCATTCTCACTGGTGTGAGGTGAAATCTCAGGGTTGTTTTGATTTGCATTTCCCTTATGACTAAAGATGTTGAACATTTCTTTAGGCGTTTCTCAGCCATTCGGCATTCCTCAGCTGTGAATTCTTTGTTTAGCTCTGAATCCCATTTTTTAATAGGGTTATTTGTTTCCCTGCGGTCTAACTTCTTGAGTTCTTTGTATATTTTGGATATAAGGCCTCTATCTGTTGTAGGATTGGTAAAGATCTTTTCCCAATCTGTTGGTTGCCGTTTTGTCCTAACCACAGTGTCCTTTGCCTTACAGAAGCTTTGCAGTTTTATGAGATCCCATTTGTCGTTTCTTGATCTTAGAGCATAAGCCATTGGTGTTTGTTCAGGAAATTTTTTCCAGTGCCCATGTGTTCCAGATGCTTCCCTAGTTTTTCTTCTATTAGTTTGAGTGTGTCTGGTTTGATGTGGAGGTCCTTGATCCACTTGGACTTAAGCTTTGTACAGGGTGATAAGGATGGATCGATCTGCATTCTTCTACATGTTGCCCTCCAGTTGAACCAGCACCATTTGCTGAAAATGCTATCTTTTTTCCATTGGATGGTTTTGGCTCCTTTGTCAAAAATCAAGTGACCATAGGTGTGTGGGTTCATTTCTGGGTCTTCAATTCTATTCCATTGGTCTATCTGTCTGTCTCTGTACCAATACCATGCAGTTTTTATCACTATTGCTCTGTAATGCTGCTTGAGTTCAGGGATAGTGATTCCTCCTGAAGTTCTTTTATTGTTGAGGATAGCTTTAGCTATCCTAGGTTTTTTGTTATTCCAGATGAATTTGCAAATTGTTCTGTCTAACTCTTTGAAGAAACGGATTGGTATTTTGATGGGGATTGCATTGAATCTGTAGATTGCTTTTGGTAAAAATGGCCATTTTTACTATATTAATTCTGCCAATCCATGAGCATGGGCGATCTTTCCATCTTCTGAGGTCTTCTTCAATTTCTTTCTTCAGAGGCTTGAAGTTCTTTTTGTACAGATCATTTACTTGCTTGGTTAAAGTCACACCGAGGTACTTTATATTATTTGGGTCTATTATGAAGGGTGTCGTTTCCCTAATTTCTTTCTCGGCTTGTTTCTCTTTTGTATAGAGGAAGGCAACTGATTTATTTGAGTTAATTTTATACCCAGCCACTTTGCTGAAGTTGTTTATCAGATTTAGTAGTTCTCTGGTGGAACTTTTGGGATCACTTAAATATACTATCATGGCATCTGCAAATAGTGATATTTTGACCTCTTCTTTTCCGATCTGTATCCCCTTGATCTACTTTTGTTGTCTGATTGCTCTGGCTAAAACTTCAAGAACTATATTGAATAAGTAGGGAGAGAGTGGGCAGCCTTGTCTAGTCCCTGATTTTAGTGGGATTGCTTCAAGTTTCTCTCCATTTAGTTTAATGTTAGCAAATGGTTTGCTGTATATGGCTTGTACTATGTTTAGGTATGGGCCTTGAATTCCTATTCTTTCCAGGACTTTTATCATGAAGGGGTGTTGAATTTTGTCAAATGCTTTCTCAGCATCTAATGAAATGATCATGTGGTTCTGTTCTTTCAGTTTGTTTATATAATGGATCACGTTGATGGTTTTCCGTATATTAAACCATCCCTGCATGCCTGGGATGAAGCCTACTTGATCATGGTGGATGATTGTTTTGATGTGCTCTTGAATTCGGTTTGCCAGAATTTTATTGAGTATTTTTGCGTCGATATTCATAAGGGAAATTGGTCTGAAGTTCCCTTTTTTTGTTGTGTCTTTGTGTGATTTAGGTATAAGAGTAATTTTGGCTTCGTAGAAGAAATTCGGTAGGGCTCCATCTGTTTCAATTTTGTGGAATAGTTTGGATAATATTGGTATGAGGTCTTCTATGAAGGTCCGATAGAATTCTGCACTAAACCCGTCTGGACCTGGGCTCTTTTTGGTTGGGAGAACTTTAATGACTGCTTCTATTTCCTTAGGAGTTATGGGGTTGTTTAACTGGTTTATCTGTTCCTGATTTAACTTCAATAACTGGTATCTGTCTAGGAAATTGTCCATTTCCTGAAGATTTTCAAGTTTTGTTGAATATAGGTTTTTATAGTAAGATCTGATGATTTTTTGAATTTCCTCTGAATCTGTAGTTATCTCTCCCTTTTCATTTCTGATTTTGTTAATTTGGACGCACTCTCTGTGTCCTCTCATTAGTCTGGCTAAGGGTTTATCTATCTTGTTGATTTTCTCAAAGAACCAACTTTTGGTGCTGTTGATTCTTTCTATGGTCCTTTTTGTTTCTACTTGGTTGATTTCAGCTCTGAGTTGGATTATTTCCTGCCTTCTACTCCTCCTGGGTGTATTTGCTTCTTTTTGTTCTAGAGCTTTTAGGTGTGCTGTCAAGCTGCTGACATATGCTGTTTCCTGTTTCTTTCTGCAGGCACGCAGCGCTATGAGTTTTCCTCTTAGCACAGCTTTCATTGTGTCCCATAAGTTTGGGTATGTTGTACCTTCATTTTCATTAAATTCTAAAAAGTTTTTAATTTCTTTCTTTATTTCTTCCTTGACCAGGTTATTATTGAGTAGAGCATTGTTCAATTTCCACGTATATGTGGGCATTCTTCCCTTATTGTTATTGAAGACCAGTTTTAGGCCGTGGTGGTCCGATAGCACGCATGGGATCATTTCTATCTTTTTGTACCTGTTGAGGCCCGTTTTTTGACCAATTATATGGTCAATTTTGGAGAAAGTACCATGAGGAGCTGAGAAGAAGGTATATCCTTTTGCTTTAGGATAGAATGTTCTATAAATATCTGTTAAGTCCAGTTGGCACATGACTTCTCTTAGTCTGTCGACATCACTGTTTAATTTCTGTTTCCATGATCTGTCCATTGATGAGAGTGGGGTGTTGAAATCTCCCACTATTATTGTGTGAGGTACAATGTGTGTTTTGAGCTTTAGTAAGGTTTCTTTTACATATGTAGGTGCCCTTGTATTTGGGGCATAGATATTTAGGATTGAGAGTTCATCTTGGTGGATTTTTCCTTTGATGAATATGAAGTGTCCTTCCTTATCTTTTTTGATGACTTTTAGTTGAAAATTGATTTTATTTGATATTAGAATGGCTACTCCAGCTTGCTTCGTCTGACCATTTGCTTGGAACGTTGTTTTCCAGCCTTTCACTCTGAGGTAGTGTCTGTCTTTGTCTCTGAGGTGTGTTTCCTGTAGGCAGCAGAATGCAGGGTCCTCGTTGCGTATCCAGTTTGTTAATCTATGTCTTTTTATTGGGGAGTTGAGGCCATTGATGCTGAGAGATATTAAGGAATAGTGATCATTGCTTCCCGTTATATTCATATTTGGATGTGAGGTTATGTTTGTGTGCTTTTATTCTCTTTGTTTTGTTGCCAAGACGATTAGTTTCTTGCTTCTTCTAGGCTATACCTTGCCTCCTTATGTTGGGCTTTACCATTTATTGTCCTTTGTAGTGCTGGATTTGTAGAAAGATATTGTGTAAATTTGGTTTTGTCATGAAATATCTTGGTTTCTCCATCAATGTTAATTGAGAGTTTTGCTGGATACAGTAACCTGGGCTGGCATTTGTGCTCTCTTAGGGTCTGTATGACATCAGTCCAGGATCTTCTGGCCTTCATAGTCTCTGGCGAAAAGTCTGGTGTGATTCTGATATGTTTGCCTTTATATGTTACTTGACCTTTTTCCCTTACTGCTTTTAATATTCTTTCTTTATTTTGTGCGTTTGGTGTTTTGACAATTATGTGACGGGAGGTGTTTCTTTTCTGGTCCAATCTATTTGTAGTTCTGTAGGCTTCTTGTATGTCTATGGGTATCTCTTTTTTTAGGTTAGGGAAGTTTTCTTCTATGATTTTGTTGAAGATATTTACTGGTCCTTTGAGCTGGGAGTCTTCACTCTCTTCTATACCTATTATCCTTAGGTTTGATCTTCTCATTGAGTCCTGGATTTCCTGTATGTTTTGGACCAGTAGCTTTTTCTGCTTTACATTATCTTTGACAGTTGAGTCAATGATTTCTATGGAATCTTCTGCTCCTGAGATTCTCTCTTCCATATCTTGTATTCTGTTGGTGAAGCTTGTATCTACAGCTCCTTGTCTCTTGGTTTTCTATATCCAGGGTTGTTTCCATGTGTTCTTTCTTGATTGCTTCTATTTCCATTTTTAATTCCTTCAACTGTTTGATTGTGTTTTCCTGGAATTCTTTCAGGGATTTTTGTGTCTCCTCTCTATGGGCTTCTACTTGTTTATTTATGTTTTCCTGGAATTCTTTCAGGCATTTTTGCGATTCCTCTCTGTAGGCTTCTACTTGTTCTCTAAGGGAGTTCTTCACGTCTTTCTTGAAGTCCTCCAGCATCATGATCAAAAATGATTTTGAAACTAGAGCTTGCTTTTCTGGTGTGTTTGGATATTCCGTGTTTGCTTTGGTGGGAGAATTGGGCTCCGATGATGCCATGTAGTCTTGGTTTCTGTTGCTTGGGTTCCTGCGCTTGCCTCTCGCCATCAGATTATCTCTAGTGTTACTTTGTTCTGCTATTTCTGACAGTGGCTAGACTGTCCTATAAGCCTGTGTGTCAGGAGTGCTGTAGACCTGTTTTCCTCTCTTTCAGTCAGTTTTGGGACAGAGTGTTCTGCTTTCGGGCGTGTAGTTTTTCCTCTCTACAGGTCTTCAGCTGTTCCTGTGGGCCTGTGTCTTGAATTCACCAGGCAGCTTTCTTGCAGCAGAACATTTGGTCTTACCTGTGGTCCCGAGGTTCAAGTTCGCTCGTGGGGGTGGGCAGTGTTGGTGGTTTCTTCTGCTCTCCTGACTCAGGAGTTCCCACCTGACCAGGCGGTTGGGTCTCTCTCTCACGGGGTCTGGGAGCAGAGAGCTGCTGCGGGCCGGGATCCGCGGGTGTGGGACTTCCAGTAAACAAAGAATGTGCCTGTCCTAGAGGAATTCTGCTTCCGTGTGTCCCAAGCTCACCAGGCAGCTTTCTTGCAGCCGAAAAGTTGGTCTTACCTGTGGTCCTGAGGCTCAAGTTCGCTCGTGGGGTGCTGCCCACGGGCTCTCTGCAGCTGCAGCAACCAGGAAGACCTGTGCCGCCCCTTCCAGGAGCTTCAGTGCACCAGGGTTCCAGATGGTCTTTGGCTTTTTCCTCTGGCATCCGAGATGTGTGTGTAGAGAGCAGTCTCTTCTGGTTTCCCAGGCTTGTCTGCCTCTCTGAAGGTTTAGCTCTCCCTCCCACGGGATTTGGGTGCAGAGAACTGTTTATCAGGTCTTTTTCCTTCAGGTTCCGGCGGTGTCTCAGGCAGGGGTCCTGCCGCTCCTGGGTCCTCCCCCACGGGAGCCCAGAGGCCTTATACAGTTTCCTCTTGGGCCAGGGATGTGGGCAGGGGTGAGCAGTGTTGGTGGTCTCTTCTGCTCTGCAGCCTCAGGAGTGCCCACCTGACCTGGCGGTTGGGTCTCTCTCTCACCTCATTTTTACTCTTTTTTGGTTTGATATATAGGATTACAGTGAACCTTGAAGAAACATTCCATGTTTCCATTCTTTTCTGAACTTGGATTTATATCAAGAAATAACATCATGGGTTATACGCTAATTATATATGTAGAAACTGAAGAACTTTCTCAGTGTTCTCTTTAAATATTTTATGTTCATACTGGATTCTTTCATTACTTCTATTAGTTTTGCATCTTTTATGTATTCTTTGCCAAATGTGTTTTAACAATAGTTTCTATAAAACTACCAGTGGTTTGGCGATTGGTATAATAGATATGGATTTTTGTGGAGTCTAAACTACTTCTGTACTTTGTGAGGAGACATTATATATGACCAAGGCAGCATAAAGAAAAATAGTATTTGGTATGGTAACTTGCTTGCAGCTTCAGCGTGTTCGTAGGGACCATCACTATGGAGAGCATGGAAGAATACAACTGGAGGAGTGGCTGAGAGCTTGCAAACCGAGACCACAACTCATGGGCAGAGAGTGAGAGAGCTGGTTTGAGTCTTTGCAAAAACCTGTGAGAAGGTCATAATTCCTAGTCCTTCCCAAACAGTTCATTAACTGAGAACCAAGCTTTCAACTGTGACCTGAGTGCCATTTTATTTATACTAACATATTGACATCCATGAATGGTAAAATTGTCCAATCGTTATGTCCACAGATAAGTGTAGCTACCACTACACTTCGTAGTGTAGCTACGAAGAAAGTTTCCTTATAGCAAATTGAAACCATCACAGCAAAACACAACTAGATATAATGCAGAGATCCACAAAATGGTAGTAAAACCAGATTCATCCAGATATATCTATATTACAATAACGTTGGCATGTATGGCTCAGGGATCATCACAGAGAAAATAATTATACATACACACACACACACACACACACACACACACACACACACAGAGTTTTAAAAAGAGGCTATCAAATTGAGATCACAGAATTATGTGACAGATTAGAGGTAGAGCACTTGAGAGGGATTTTAATAAGTAAAGGAAAGGAACTGTTATCGTTGCATTCCTTTTTCCTGACAAAACACTAGGAGCAAATCAATGTATGAAAGTATAAATTTAATTCAGGGCTCATGATTCTAGAGGAATCAAATCTATAACCAGAATGATAGAGAAAATGGAAGCCGGCAGGCATTATGCTGAAGTAACAGCTTTGAGACTGTATCTTCATCAACAAGCACGAGGCAGAGAGAGCAAACTAGGAATGGTCTGGACTTTTGAAACCTCAAACCATAGTGACACACTAGGGACACACTTCTACAACAAGGTCACACTTCCTAATCCATCCAAACAGTCTCAATAATAGGAACTAAACATTCACATACATAAGCCTATGGGAGCCTTATCAGTCACAAACGACCAAATGGATGAGCAATGCAATTCTATTTTAATTTTAAAGGTAAAAGTGAAAAAATAGTAATAAAAAATGCCAGTTTAGGACTTTATTTCTCTGATACCTCTCTTCTTTACTTCTTAAAAATAATTGAGTGATAAAAACTGCATGGTATTGGTACAGAGACAGACAGATAGACCAATGGAATAGAATTGAAGATCCAGAAATGAACGCACACACCTATGGTCACTTGATTTTTGACAAAGGAGCCAAAACCATCCAATGGAAAAAAGATAGCATTTTCAGCAAATGGTGCTGGTTCAACTGGAGGGCAACATGTAGAAGAATGCAGATCGATCCATCCTTATCACCCTGTACAAGCTTAAGTCCAAGTGGATCAAGGACCTCCACATCAAACCAGACACACTCAAACTAATAGAAGAAAAACTAGGGAAGCATCTGGAACACATGGGCACTGGAAAAAATTTCCTGAACAAAACACCAATGGCTTACGCTCTAAGATCAAGAATCGACAAATGGGATCTCATAAAACTGCAAAGCTTCTGTAAGGCAAAGGACACTGTGGTTAGGACAAAATGGCAACCAACAGATTGGGAAAAGATTTTTACCAATCCTACAACAGATAGAGGCCTTATATCCAAAATATACAAAGAACTCAAGAAGTTAGACCGCAGGGAAACAAATAACCCTATTAAAAAATGGGGTTCAGAGCTAAACAAAGAATTCACAGCCGAGGAATGCTGAATGGCTGAGAAACACCTAAAGAAATGTTCAACATCTTTAGTCATAAGGGAAATGCAAATCAAAACAACCCTGAGATTTCACCTCACACCAGTGAGAATGGCTAAGATCAAAAACTCAGGTGACAGCAGATGCTGGCGAGGATGTGGAGAAAGAGGAACACTCCTCCATTGTTGGTGGGATTGCAGACTGGTACAACCATTCTGGAAATCAGTCTGGAGGTTCCTCAGAAAATTGGACATTGAACTGCCTGAGGATCCAGCTATACCTCTCTTGGGCATATACCCAAAAGATTCCTCAACATACAAAAGAGACACGTGCTCCACTATGTTCATCGCAGCCTTATTTATAATAGCCAGAAACTGGAAAGAACCCAGATGCCCTTCAACAGAGGAATGGATTCAGAAAATGTGGTACATCTACACAATGGAATATTACTCAGCTATCAAAAACAACGAGTTTATGAAATTCGTAGGCAAATGTTTGGAACTGGAAAATATCATCCTGAGTGAGCTAACCCATTCACAGAAAGACATACATGGTATGCACTCATTGATAAGTGGCTATTAGCCCAAATGCTTGAATTACCCTAGATCCCTAGAACAAACGAAACTCAAGACGGATGATCAAAATGTGAATGCTTCACTCCTTCTTTAAATGAGGTAAAAGAATACCCTTGGCAGGGAAGGGAGAGGCAAAGATTAAAACAGAGACTGAAGGAACACCCATGCCCCACATATGACCCATACATATACAGCCACCCAATTAGAGAAGATGGACGAAGCAAAGAAGTGCAGGCCTACAGGAACCGGATGTAGATCGCTCCTGAGAGACACAGCCAGAATACAGCAAATACAGAGGCGAATGCCAGCAGCAAACCACTGATCTGAGAATAGGCCCCCATTGAAGGAATCAGAGAAAGAACTGGAAGAGCTTGAAGGGGCTCGAGACCCAAAAAGTACAACAATGTCAAGCAACCAGAGCTTCCAGGGACTAAGCCACTACCTAAAGACTATACATGGACTGACCCTGGACTCTGACCTCATAGGTAGCAATGAATATCCTAGTAAGAGCACCAGTAAAAGGGGAAGCCCTGGGTCCTGCTAAGACTGAACCCCCAGTGAACTAGACTATGGGGGGAGGGCGGCAATGGGGGGAGGGTTGGGAGGGGAACACCCATAAGGAAAGGGAGGGGGGAGGGTTGGGAGGGGAACACCCATAAGGAAAGGGAGGGGGGAGGGGGATGTTTGCCTGGAAACCGGGAAAGGGAATAACACTTGAAATGTATATAAGAAATACTCAAGTTAATAAAAAAATAAAAAAAATAAAAAAATTATTCTTTTCTTTTGTTTACAAATGCCCTGAAGTCTCTACTTCCAAGATTCCCTTTGTTATAAACAAAGTAGTCAGATTTAATTAGTGCTTATCCCACAGCTGCAGTATTTACTTCTTACAAAACACTGTCTCCAAATACACTGACAGTTTGGATTAATTGCAAAAATATGCTTCAAATTATGAACTGAAGAATACAACAAAATATTAAACTTTTAGTAGTCAATCATAATTTCTGTACATCTTATAATATCTAACTGGTATTAAATTTTAAGTTTTATTTCATCCACTAATGAAAAACTTGTACAATTTATCATAATTTCTTAATATTTCCAATAAAATTGAATTTAATTATATTGTGGAATTGTGTGCTTTATTGTAGTCTATGTATCTTTTCTCTTCATTTTAAGTTCAGTTTTACAAGGATATTTTTCTTCATCCTGCTTCATTGCTTTCAATAGATTTCTTTTCTTGAACTTTCAATTAATTTAAAATGTTAAACTTCTTTTTAAATATATAAGTTTTAATGAATTTTATATACAAGTACTATGTGAATGTCATTTCTACCCTTCTTTCCTTCCTGTCCAGATTTCCCAATACCTTCTAATTTTCCTCTCAAATTTATGGATTTTTATTTATTTTGTTGCACACATACACACATGTAGATTGTTGTCTGTAAGCAGGTAAGGGCAGATGAAAGATAAGAACCTGAGACTAGACAGAAGAAAAGGAGGGCAAACTGATAGAGTTTGAGAGGCAGTGTGGCTTTAAATAGTCAAAGGTAGCTATGAATATCTTATAAGGGATGGACAATTACAGGACAGTTTTTATTATCTAGGTGGACAATTTATATCAATGTCAATTGGCTCTGAGTTTATTGTGTGGACATTTTGTGGGGTGAGAGTTTACTGATATAAATCTGATTGATAAATTACAAGCCTTTAGAGTTTTGATTTTGCCAGGTTGCAGGGATTTGTGACAGTTAACCATAAACTGCGAGTCACTCCACCATGGAACCAGCGATAAAGCAGCAAGATCACTGCAGTCAGAGAGTAGCTGGCTTCATAATTGTATAATTGGATGGTGCATCCTTAGTATTATTTCTCACCACACACACACACACACACACACACACACACACACACACACACACACACGAAACAAAACAAAGCAACAGCAACAAAAACTTACTGGTTCATTTACCTCTTATGTATAGGGTTTAGGACTCACTTCTTTAGGAACAGTTCCAGCTGCAAAGTTCATGTCCAGATATGGAAAAAAAGAGTTGAGGCAATGTGAAGATACTGACCAAATACGATTTTCAATCAAGAGGCCCCAACAAATCAACCCAATCTTATTTTACAATCACAATAACCTGAGTAGTGATATCATTTCTTATTTTATTAAAAGCGATCATATCATAAGCATTAAATATTTTTTAAATGAGGTCAAAATATCATCACCACAAAAGTCCTTCATTGTGTCTTTCCTCTATCTGTCCTATTGCTGGGCCAATCAGCCCTTAAACTTGTTTTTGAATAGAAAACACAAATTCAGCAGGCCAAAAGTAAATGTCTAACAAGGCAAGTCCAATAAACATGAGCATGTACCCAGGTGGTAGCAAATGTGATTACACAATTAGGAAAGGTGCAGATTAAACATTTGTGAGTATAAGTCTAGTCATCAAGTAGCATCCTTCTGTCATGATATTTTTTAATTGAGTACAAAAGCTTGGCCATTGTAGCAAGCAACCTTTCTTGATATTTATCTATCAATTCCTATGACATTGTTCTAAGAACCATTTTTAAATAACTATTGATTAGACTTCCCTAACTTCTAACACTGTTGATCAAACATAACTTTTCCCCATTTTAAGTCTTTGTTGATTTGACATAGCTAGCTAGAGACATATTAAGCCTCTTTTTCTTTTCAAATTATTTTTTTACATTTCAAATGTTAACCTCTTTCCTCATTTCCCATCAATAAACCCACTACCCTTTATTCAGTAACACACTTCTATGAGGGTTTTCACCTTTCCCAACCACACATTCCTTTCCACCTCCCTGCCCTGACTTTCCCCTACACTGAGGGATCCATCCTTGGAGGACCAAGGGCTTCTTCTCCTATTGGTGCCCAACAATGCCATCCTCTTCTACATATGCAGCTGGACTCATGGGTCTGTCCATGCATACTCTTTGCTCATGGATGAAGATTCCTACATGTCTAGATAGTACCTAATATAAAGCATACTAGTCCTCCAGCTCTTACAAATATTCAAACCCCTTTTGAAATCTTCCCTCAATTTAGGTGTAAGGGCGGTGTTGTAGATCTATCAGATGGGAATCAGACTTCCACAGTATCTGATTTTGTGACATCTATTTTAAAATTTCAAACTCCTGGCTCCTTCATTCTGTTTTGAAGGAATCAGAGAAAGAACTGGAAGAGCTTGAAGGGGCTCGAGACCCCATATGTACAACAATGCCAAGCAACCAGAGCTTCCAGGGACTAAGCCCCTACCTAAAGACTATACATGGACTGACCTTGGACTCTGACCTCATAGGTAGCAATGGATATCCTAGTAAGAGCACCAGTGGAAGGGGAAGCCCTGGGTCCTGCTAAGACTGAACCCCCAGTGAACTAGACTGTGGGGGGGAGGGCGGCAATGGGGGGAGGGTTGGAGGGGAACACCCATAAGGAAGGGGAGGGGGGAGGGGGATGTTTGCCCAGAAACCGGGAAAGGGAATAACACTCGAAATGTATATAAGAAATACTCAAGTTAATAAAAAAAAAAGAATAAAAAAAAATACACGTGCTTTCTTCAGCAATCATCTAAGCTTCAGTGGGATCATAATTCTTTAAAAGTAACATAAAGGATGATAACTAGAGTGGAAGGCACATAACCAATATCTGGAACCCTCAGAAATAAATATGGTTAAAAACTAGATCCAGCTAGTTTTTGGTGATCTAATCTTTGGCAAGGAGAAGCCATTACACATAATTCAAATAGTGAGCCCACCACTTGCTTTATTATTACATTGTTGAGAATACAACTCTGTTCCATGTGTTTGTAGCTATTGGAGATCAAGGATGGCTCATATAACATATTTCCAAGAGATTGCTATTACAGGGAAAATAAAAATAATGAATATGAATTTAAAATTTTATTACTGATTGCAAACTTAGCAAAGTATAAGAAGCTTAAATACATGGTTCCTGAGTTTGCAGTAGTTATGTAAAGGCATTGCAATGCCTGGTTGTTCTGTTACATTCCATGACATAATTTATTTCCATACATGTAAATTGCCTTCTCCCTTATTAGGCATGTAATATAATTCTTATATCCATGTAATATAATAATGAATATGTATAATATCGAGTATATATTATTTTAAATAATGTACTTAAATGTTTTTAGCATTTTCAAAGTCATTGCCCATCACATGTTTTGGTTAAATAATCTGTTTTCTCTAGGAGTAACTAGAAAGAACAAAACTGCAAATCACAAGCAAGCCAACAAACAAACAAGCAAACATATACCTCCAAAAAAAAATCCTTGCGTACTTCAGAACTCACTCTTTTCTTATCTACATCCTCATTAGATAGTTCTTTTATGAACATCAACCATCTTTGGGGAGGAAGACAATGAAGCAAGCATTAACACCTAGAACTATGATCCTGTATGTCTGATCAGTATCTCTACTATGAGAGTTTAACCTAGAGGTTCATCAGTACTGTCTATGATATATTTTCCATAAAAAGTAATTTAAAAATTAGAAATAGTCTACTTACTATGAAAATTGTGAAAATATACTGGACAAATAAAAATATTAAAGAGAAATGGGTCTTTAAATATAAGTTCAGTACAAATTAATGTTTGAAAATGTCACATTGAAACTAATTAGCTTCTACCAAAAGTAAATATTCAATAAACTAGGCTTAAACTTTCAAGTTTTCAAAAAAATAAAACAAACAAAACACCCATTTTTCTAAAAGACCATCATATTTGAGCCATTCATGAATATAGAAAGACTGTCTATGTGATGTACTCTACAAAGTTGTTTCAACATTAAAAAATGAAGTAAAGAAAATCAGTCATGAAAATTTGGTGAAATTTCAGAATGCTTGTACATATTCCTCATTAAATATTTAGTATATTACTTAAATTACATATAATAAGGAAATTTTTTGACATGATCTTTGATATATAGTATATTAGCATTATGCTAAGACATGTCTAAATTAACCCCATCAGTCACTGCTTAATCTTTATCAATAGAGAAATGAATGTACCAACCAATATTATAGGCATCTAATTTCATAATCTACCCAATCTATCTAATCATTCCTAGATCTGAAAAAATATATTTTATTTGTCATATTTAACAAGATAAAAACCCATCTTTCCACTCTTATTTTTGTAAAATATCCTGGAGCTATATCAAAGAACTACCATTATAAGATTTTTGAGTTGATCAATAAATCATTAACCTTAAATTTTTCTTTCAGCTTGTCTTTTCATTTTTTTCTAAATTATTAATATTTCTTAGCATTACATTGACAATTTTCTACTTATATAAGTCTAAAGCTCTAAGCACCATGAGACATTTGTGACATTTTGTTCGCATAGTTCCATGTCTTATAAAAATTCTGTGTAACCAATACATTGCTTGGTTTTTGTTAAGGATATAAATGTCTAATTCCAAATATATGACTATGAAACTAGTCATAAACAATTTGTTAGGTGTGATATATTAATTACCTCAATGTATTAGCAAATTCCTAAATATTCAAAGATCAAATCTATAGAAATCCAAATACTATGAAATTGTTCAAAACATATCAAACAATATACAACTCACAAATTGGACTATTTTAATTACTTATTTTGGAAATGTTATACCTTAAGCCAATATAAAGACTATAGTCAGTAACAATATCATGATTATAAATTAGTTATAAAGTAATATATAAATGAAATATGTGAGTTTCAAAGATTATCTAATTTGTATTCTATTCACATTGTGACTGAGGTGAGGCTCATTAGATATAGCAGAGGTAGCAGCCAGACAATGGCAAAATAGCTCAGTGCAATCTAATAGACACAGTATTCTTGTGTTTAATTAAAATATTAGTGTGAATCTGTCTTCAAAATGAAAATTACATGGGTTGATATAAATATTTTGGTGTTTATTGTATTGTGCTGACCTTTCTATTGTATGATTTCTGTAGAACTATTGGTTAAACAGTATGAAAAAAACTTGAAAAGCCCCTGTGAATCAATTGGGTGTGGTTATTACAGAAAAAATCAAATGCAAATATGTTTTTAAGAAAGTCCAATTTAAAAATCACATTTCCTATCCAAGATCCTGTTCTTTCACTTTTATTTTTCATGCTATATTTTCTAGTAATATTTTGTTATTATATTAAGACCATTTATTGATAATAGTACTGCTAGAAATTGGTAGACTACTTTTGAATAAAATCCACTTTTTAAAAGAGTGTTTTAACTAACCCAGCATTATTCATATTATCAAACATTCGTTTGTTCCAGTCTTCTATACTTCGTACAATATGTCTTCAACTATTGGTAAGAGCTATTTGATCCCGTGTTACTTACATTTTTGTCATCAAACTGGAGTCATCTGGAAAGAAAGAATCTCAGTTAAGGAAATGTCTCCATAGGAGTGATCTTTACCCTCATTAATACGGGAAGATTCAGCCCACTATGCATTGACAGGTGTTACTCTGTTCGATATAAGATTGAGGAAGCCATGAAAAGAAAGCGAGTAAGCAGGACTCCATGGTGTATCTTTCATTCCTTGCCTCTCCTTGCCTCTTTGTTATTCCACTGCTGGAATTTTTACCTTGATTCCCATCCATGATAAAGTGAGATATACATGTCAGACAACTGTACCAGTTACTCCCATGCTTTTTGTCACGAAGTTCTTCACAGAACATAAAGGCAAACTAAGACCACAGGTCTCTTTCATGAGAACTTGGTACACTTTAAGCATTGTTTCTTCAAATGTAAAAGTCACTGACATCATTCCAATAATCTGGAAAGACCAAAGACTATTTTAAACAAAATACTGACATTTGGTGAATACAAAAGAACTGGAGATTTGGAGAGAGGCTGGTAAAACCATCTGTGATATTTTATTATTGGGAGCATCACCACTAAAATCAGACATCTTGACAGACATTCAAGAGAATGAAGGGATTTTCCTAGAAGAACTTTGGCCAGAAACTCATCTTTTAAAAAGAATGGGAATAACAGAAGTAGGATAAAATAGTTGATCTCAGAGCAGTCAGAGATATAAAAGCAGAACACAAGATGTCTCAAGTAATTATAAAGATACATCTAGCCTCTAGTTACATTTGACAAACTCTTTTTGTGATTTATGGCAGGTGCTTGTTTATAATCTATTTGTGCACAAACATAGTGAAAAGCATTCATCATTCTGTTTGGCCTTGTTTATTAGATAAATGTCACATAAACATAACCTAAATTTGGGATCTTGTTGGCCTGCCACATGGGTTAGTGGCATCCCTGACTTCCTTCATTTTTCTATTGACCTCTAGAAGGCAAGGAGTATTTGACAGTGAGTATCCTTAATTGATGGCCTACAATTGCCAAGCACAAAAAAAGGAGCCATTTAGAAGATGGAGGTCATCAAGGTATTATTTATCAACAATAGGACACTCACTATTGATTTCAGTTTAAATATTTTCCAACAGCTCTTTGCATGCAGTAAGGCAAATTAACCTGTGCTAAAGCTCAACTCAAGAGTAGGGAAATATGCATTTGGAAAACAAATTAATCAGTGAGTGTGTCAATAAACTTCAATTCATGTAGCAACCTGTTCAATGAAAATTGATATTTAATGATAATAAATATAAAATCTTCAGAAGTCTAATTTTTCATACCACCTTTATTTCAAAGACATACTTTTTTTTCTTTTTTCTTTTTTTCGGAGCTGGGGACCGAACCCAGGGCCTTCCGCTTGCTAGGCAAGCACTCTACCACTGAGCTAAATCCCCAACCCTCAAAGATATACTTTAAAAATGTTTTACTTTATGTTTAGTTGAGTTGTGACCTGTCATATATATTAATCATGGAGGAAGATTATAAAAGTAAATTCTTTCCTTTCACCATGTGAGTTTTAGGTATTAATGATTGAATATTGTCAGATTTAATTCAAACTTCATGTCAAATTTGGTGGCAAGTATCTTTACCATCTTCTCTGATCCAAGTGTCAATCAGTTTTGACCTTGTTAATTTCTAAGATGTTGCCAGCTATTTACAATTCGAGTATTAGCAAGGGCTGTGCTACTTGGTCTCTGAGATGTTAATAAGCTATCTTTTCTGCAGCAGTCTTATTTAAAAAGTGTTATTCTCTTCCTTGTAATAATCTGTTTCTAATATGATATTTATTTAACAGACTGAATTTCAATTTATTTTTCCTGGGTTGCTATTTAGTGATTTATAGTTACTAATAATGTGAAACTGTCACTGATATCTCACTGTTTATAACTAGGGATGATATAAAAGATTAGTAATAAAAAGAAAACTAGTAAATCTATCATACAGAGAGCTAATAATAAAGACATATATTGCCTTAAGAACTGAATTAATTGAGCAAATGACAATGATCCATTAACCTGACTCTATAATGTCATAAAAATTTGGGTCTGTGATTTGTAAAATAAAATAGTGTTCATTTTTACATGTTTTATTACTATTTTAATAAATTTAAAAATATATAATGATGCAACAGATACAGCAATTTGGTGTCTTAAATAACTAATCTGCACAAAATAAATTATATAACATATTTGCTGAGAATCTGTCACTTTTAAATCAAAAATTCATATTTAGTAGTAATTCTTTCTATATGATTATGAAGAAAAAGAAGACAGTGGGGATCTAAATCCCACTCTACTCTTCCAACACAGGGTCTGCTCTCAGCAACATGAAATATTTTTCTTGCTTCTTAAAGAATCAACAACTTCCTAGTAGTGCTGCCTTGGGCACCAAACCTTTACTTCATGGTTATTTAAGGGACCCTTATAGCCAAAGCTAGAGGTATATATTAAATTTTCTTTTAAATAATGGGCTTGCTTATTTATTTAAATGGTGTGTGTGTTTGTGTGTGTGTGTGTGTGTGTGTGTGTGTGAGTGTGTGTGTGTTTTAGAGGAAGCAAGCAGTTCACATAGATGTAGATTCAGTTGGTAAGGTTTCATTCACACCATTGTTAAGCAAAGCCATGGAAGAAAACTTCCCTAACCTAAAGAAAGAGATACCCATAGGCATACAAGAAGCCTACAGAACTCCAAATACATTGAACCAGAAAAGAAACTCCTACTGTCCCATAATAGTCAAAACACCAAATGCACAAAATAAAGAAAGAATATTAAAAGCAGTAAGGGAAAAAGGTCAAGTAACATATAAAGGCAGACCTAACAGAATCACACCAGACTTCTCACAAGAGACTAAGAAAGCCAGAAGATCCTGGACAGATGTCATACAGACCCTAAGAAAACACAAGTGCCAGCCCAGGTTACTGTATCCTGCAAAACTCTCAATTAGCATAGATGGAAAAACCAAGAGATTCTATGACAAAACCAAATTTACACAATACCTTTCTACAAATCCAGCGCTACAAAGGATTATAAATGGTAAAGCCCAACATAAGGAGGCAAGCTACACCCTAGAAATAGCAAGAAACTAATCGTCTTGGCAACAAAAAAAGAGAAGGAAAGCACACAAACATAATCTCCCAACCAAATATGAATATAACAGGAAACAATAATCACTATTCCTTAATATCTCTCAACATCAATGGTCTCAACTCCCCAATAAGAAGACATAGATTAACAAACTGGATATGCAATGAGGAGCGTACATTCTTCTGCCTACAGGAAACACACCCCAGAGACAAAGACAGACACTGCCTCAGAGTGAAAGGCTGGAAAACAACTTTCCAAGCAAATGGTCGGAAGAAGCAAGCCGGAGTAGCCATTCTAATATAGAATAAAATCAATTTTCAACTAAAAGTCATCAAAAAAGATAAAAAAGGACACTTTATATTCATCAAAGGAAAAATCCACCAAGATGAACTCTCAATCCTAAATATCTATGCCCCAAATACAAGGGCACCTACATACATAAAAGAAACCTTACTAAAGCTCAAAACACACATTGCACCTCACACAATAATAGCAGGAGATTTCAACACCCGACTCTCATCAATGCACAGATCATGGAAACAAATTAAACAGAGACATAGACAGACTAAGAGAAGTCATGAACCAAATGTACTTAACTAATATTTATAGAACATGCTATCCTAAAGAAAAAAGGATATACGTACTTCTCACCATCTAATGGAACTTTCTCCAAAATTCACCATATAACTGGTCATAAAACAGGTATCAACAGATACAGAAAGATAGAAATATTCCCATGTGTCCTTTGAGAGCACCACGGGCTAAAGCTGGACTTCAATAAAAAGTACGGGAAGAATGCCCACATATATATAGAAGTTGAATGATGCTCTACTCAATGAATGATACCCTGGTCAAGGAAGAAATAAAGAAAGAAATTAAAGACTTCTTAGAATTTAATAGAAATGAAGGTAAAACATACCCAAACTTATGGGACACAATGAAGGCTGTGCTAAGAGGAAAACTCATAGCTCTGAGTGCCTGCAGAAAGAAACAGGAGAGAACATATGTCAGCAGCTTTACAGCACACCAAAAAGCTCTAAACAAAAAGAAGCAAATACACCCAGGAGGAGTAGAAGGCAGGAAATAATCAAACTCAGAGCTGAAATCAACCAAGTAGAAACAAAAAGGACCATACAAAGAATCAACAGAACCAAAAGTTGGTTCTTTGAGAAAATCAGCATGATAGATAAACACTTAGCCAGACTAACTAGAGGACACAGAGAGTGTGTACAAGTCAACAAAATCAGAAATGAAAAGGGAGACATAACTACAGAATCAGAGGAAATTCAAAATATCATCAGATCCTACTACAAAAGCCTATATTCAACAAAACATGAAAATCTACAGGAAATGGACGATTTCCTAGACAGATACCAGGTACCGAAGTTAAATCAGGAACAGATAAACCATTTAAACAACCCCATAACTCTTAAGAAATAGAAGCAGTCATTAAAGCTCTCCCTACCAAAAAGAGCCCAGGTCCAGATGGGTTTAGTGCAGAATTCTGTTAGACCTTCATAGAAGACCTCATACCAATACTATCCAAAGTATTCCACAAAACTGAAACAGATGGACTGCTACCGAATTCATTCTATGAAGCCACAATTACTCTTATTCCTAAACCACACAAAGACCCAACAAAGAAAGAGAACTTTAGACCGATTTCCCTTATGGATATCGACGAAAAATAAAATTCTGGCAAACCGAATCCAAGAGCACATCAAAACAATCATCCACCATGATCAAGTAGGCTTCATCCCAAGCATGGAGGGATGGTTTAATATTCAGAAACTTGATCTGTTATATAAACAAACTGAAAGAACAAAACCATATGATCATTTCATCAGATGCTGAGAAAGCATTTGACAAAATTCAACACCCCTTCATGATAAAAGTCCTGGAAAGAATAGGAATTCAAGGCCCATACCTAAACATAGCAAAAGCCATATACAGCAAGCCAGTCACTAACATTAAACTAAATGGAGAGAAACTTGAAGCAATATCACTAAAGACAGGGACTAGACAAAGCTGCACACTCTCTCCCTACTTATTCAATATAGTTCTTGAAGTTCTAGCCAGAGCAATCAGACAACAAAAGGAGGTCAAGGGGATACAGATCGGAAAAGAAGAAGTCAAAACATCACTATTTGCAGATGATATGATAGTATATCTAAGTGATCCCAAAAGTTCCACCAGAGAACTACTAAATCTGATAAACAACTTCAGCAAAGTGGCTGGGTATAAAATTAACTCAAATAAATCAGTAGCCTTCCTCTACACAAAAGAGAAACAAGCCGAGAAAGAAATAAGGGAAACGACACCCTACATAATAGTCCCAAATAATATAAAATACATTTGTGTGACTTTAACCAAGCAAGTAAATGATCTGTACAATAAGAAGTTCAAGCCTCTGAAGAAAGAAATTGAAGAAGACCTGAGAAGATGGAAAGATCTCCCATGCTCATGGATTGGCAGGATTAATATAGTAAAAATGGCCATTTTACCAAAAGCAATCTACATATTGAATGCAGTCCCCATCAAAATACCCATCCAATTCTTCAAAGAGTTAGAACAATTTGCATATTCATCTGCAATAACAAAAAACCCTAGATAGCTAAAACTATCCTCAACAATAAAAGGACTTCAGGGGGAATCACTATCCCTGAACTCAAGCAGTATTACATAGCAATAGTGATAAAAACTGAGTGGTATTGGTACAGAGATAGACAGATAGACCAGTGGAACAGACTTGAAGACCCAGAAATGAACCCACACACCTATGGTCACTTGATTTTTGACAAAGGAGTCAAAACAATCCAATGGAAAAATGATAGCATTTTCAGCAAATGGTGCTGGTTCAACTGGAGGTCAGCATGTAGAAGAATGCAGACCAATCCATGCTTATTATCACCATGAACAAAGCTTAAGTCCAAGTTGATCAAGGACCTTCACATCAATCCAGATACACTCTAAAATAGAAGAAAAACTGGGGAAGCATCTCGAACACATGGGCACTGGAGAAAATTTCGTGAACAAAACACCAATGGCTTGCTTATACGCTAAAATCAAGAATCAACAAATGGGATCTCATAAAACTGCAAAGCTTCTGTAAGGCAAAGGACACTGTTGTTAGGACAAAACGGCAACCAACAGATTCTGAAAGACCTATACGAATTGTACAACAGATAGAGGGCTTTTATCCAAAATATACAAAGAACTCAAGAATTTAGACTGCAGGGAGACAAATAACCCTATTAAAAAATTGGGTTCAGAGCTAAACAAAGAATTCACAGCTGAGGAATGCCGAATGGCTGAGAAACACCTAAAGAAATGTTCAACATCTTTAGTCATAAGGGAAATGCAAATCAAAAAAACCCTGAGATTTCACCTCAAACCAGTGAGAATGGCTAAGATCAAAAACTCAGTTCACAGCAGATGCTGGCCAGGATTTGGAGAAAGAGGAACACTCCTCCATTGTTGGTGTGATTGCAGACTGGTACAACCATTCTGCAAATCAGTCTGGAGGTTCCTCAGAAAATTAGACATTGAACTACCTGAGTACCCAGCTATACCCAAAAGACCCATATACCCAAAGGATGCCCCAACATATAACAAAGACACATGCTCCACTCTGTTCATAACAGCCAAATATATAATAGCCAGAAGCTGGAAAGAACCCAGATGCCCTTCAACAGAGGAATGGATACAGAAAATGTGGTACATCTACACAATGGAATATTACTCAGCTATCAAAAACAATGACTTTATGAAATTCATAGGCAAATGGAGGGAACTGTAAAATATCATCCTGAGTGAGGTAACCCAATCACAGAAAAACACACATGGTATGCAGTCATTGATAAGTGGCTATTAGCCCAAATGCTTGAATTACCCCAGATGCACAGAACACATGAAACTCAAGACAGATGACCAAAATGTGAATGCTTCACTCCTTCTTTAAAACGGTAACATGAATACCCTTGGCAGCGAATAGAGAGGCAATGATTAAAACAGAGGCAGATGGAACACCCATTCAGAGCCTGCCCCACATGTGGCCCATACATATACAGCCATCCAATTAGACAAGATGGATGAAGCAAAGAAGTGCAGGCCGACAGGTACCGGATGTAGATTGCTCCTGAGAGACACAGCCAGAATACAGCAAATACAGAGGCGAATGCCAGCAGCAAAGCACTGAACTGAGAATAGGACCCCCGTTGAAGGAATCAGAGAAAGACTGGAAGAGCTTGAAGGGGCCCAAGACCCCATATGAACATCAATGCCAACCAACCAGAACTTTAGGGACTAAGCCACTACCCAAAGACTATACGTGGACTGACCCTGGGCTCCAACCTCATAGGTAGCAATGAATATCCTAGGAAGAGCACCAGTGGAAGGGGAAGACCTTGGTCCTGCTAAGACTGAACCCCCAGTGAACGTGATTGATGGGGTGAGGGAGGTAATGGGTGGAGGATGGGGAGGGGAACACCCATATAGGAGGGGAGAGGGAGGGATTAGGGGGATGTTGGCCTGGACACCGGGAAAGGGAATAACAATCGAAATGTAAATAAGAAATACTCAAGTTAATAAAGAAAAAAAGTATTATTATTTAACTAGGATACAAGTCCATAAATTTTGCTTTAAAATGTAAATGTTAAAATAAGTATTTGTTTATGATGCTTTTTAAAGTCTATTTTGGTCATTGAACATCTATCTTGATCATACTCCAATAATTGCAAAACTCATAAGGATAAAAAATATATAAGATAGAGGCATTCTTGGACTACATAGTAAAAAGTTAGTTCACCTAAACTACAAACAGAGATTCAGGCTCAGAACACCACAAAAGAAAAAGAAAGGAAGGGAAACATATATATATTTCCAACACATAAAATCTTGGTTAATATACACAATGAAAACACAAATCTGTTATGTTCTACCTACATAGGCAATGTAAGGTAATTCCTATAATCACATACATTGACTCTTGTGAGAAAAGCCTCCCAACCAATAAAAGCCCAGGATCAGACAGCTATAGTGCAGAATTCTACCAGACGTTCAAAGAAGACCTAATAAAAATATTCCTCAAACTATTCTGTAAAATAGAAACATAATGAATACTACCTAATTCATTACATAAAGCCACAATTACTCTGATACCTATACCACACAAGGACACAATAAAAAAGAGAACTTCAGATTAATTTTGCTTATGAATATTGATGGAAAAATACTCAATAAAACTTTTGCAAACTGAATCCAAGAAAGCTTCATTCCAGGAATGCAAGGTTGGATCAATATATTAAAATTCATTAACATAATCAGCCCTATAAACAAACTCAAAGAAAAAAAATTTCCTTCATTCCCTTTCTTTTTAATTGGATTTTTTTAATTTATTTACTTTTCAAATGTTATCCCCTTTCCTGGTTTCCTGTCCATAAACTTCCTATTGCAACCCCTGTCTCCCTTCTTTATGAGGGTATTCCCCAACCCATCCACCTACCCCTTCCTGCTTCCCCACCCTGGCATTCTGCTACACTGTGGGGTCGAACCTTGGCAGGACCAAGGGCTTCTCCTCCTATTGGTACCCAACAAGACCATCCATTGCTACATATGCAGCTGGAGTCATGTGTCTTTCCATGTGTACCCTTTGGATAGTCGTTTAGTCACTGGGTGCTCTGATTGGTAGGTATTGTTGTTCTTATGGGAATGCAAACCCCTTCAAGTCCTTTCTCTAACTCCTCCTCTGATGGGGACCCCGTTCTCACTTTAATGGTTGGTATCTGCCTCGGTATTTGCCATACTCCTTAGACACTGAAAAAAACATTTGACAAAGTACAACAACACTTCATGGTAAATGATTTGGAGAGATGAGGAATTCAAGGCCCATTCCTAACCATAATAAAAGCAATTAACTGCAGAACAACTGTAAATATCAAATTAAATAGAGAGATACTTAAAGCAATCCTACTAAAATCAGGAACAAGACAAGGAGGTCCACTCTCCCCATATCTATTCAATATAGTACTTGAAGTGCTAGCTAGAATATTAAGACAACAAAAAGAGATCAAGGGATACAAATGAAGTAAATAGTGAAATTTGCAGATGATATGCTTGTATGAATAATCAACCTCAGAAGTTCTACCAGAGAACTTCTACAGCTGATAAACAACTTCAGCAAAGTAGCCAGATACAAAATTAACTCAAATAAAAGAGTAGCCTTCCTTTATACAAATGATAAACAGGCTGAGAAAGAAATTAGGGAAACAACTCCCTTCACAATAGCCATAAATAATTTAAAATATAGTGTGGTGACTCTAATTAAGCAAGTGAAAGACCTATAGGATATAACTTCAAGTTTCTCAAGAAAGAAATAGAAGATCTCAGAAATGGAGTGATCTCCTTTGCTTATGGATTGCCATAAATAGCATAATAAAATTATCATCCTACCAAAGGCAATATACAGATTCAATAGAGTCCCCATCAAAATTATAACACAATTCTTCAAAGACAACAAAGAGCAATTCTCAAATTCATCTTGAAAGGCAAAAGACCCAGAATAGTGACAACAATTCTTAACAATAAAAGAATGGCTGGGGAAAATCACCATCCCTGACCTCAAGCTCTACTACAGAGAATAGAGATGAAAAAATGTATAACACTGTTACAGAGACTGTCAGATTCATCAATGGTATAGAATTGAAGACCCAGCAATAAAGCCACCCACTTACACACACTTGATCATTGACAAAGAGGCCAAAAATATACAATGGAAAAAGAAAGCGTATTCAATAAATGATGCTGATCTAACTGGCTCTGATTGTGTGTAGAAAAACTGAAAATAGATCCATATTTGTCACCTTGCACAAAGCTCAAGTCCAAGTGGATCAAGGACCTCATATAAAACCAGATACATTAAATCCAATAGAAGAAAAGTAGCAAAGAACTCATTGGCACAGGGGGAAATTTCCTAAACAAAACTCTAATGTCTGTTGCTAAGATAAAGAATTGATAAATGGGTCATGAAACCAGAAAGCTTCTGTAAAGTAAAGGACATAGTCAATAGGACAAGTCAGCAACCTTCAGACTGGGAAAAAATTTCATTAACCCCACATCCAACAGTAGGCTAATATCCTAAATGTATAAAGAACTCAAGAAGCAAACCATCAAAAAACAAAACAACCCAATCAAAATGTAGGGTATAGAACTAAACAGAGAATTCACAACAGAGGAACCTCAATTGGCTGAGAAGTACCTAAAGAAATGTTCAAAGTCCTTAGTGATCAGGGAATACAAATCAAAACGAACCTGAGATTCCAACTTATACCAATCAGAGTGGCTAAGTTCAAAACCTCAGGTTACTCAGGGGACAGTACATGTAGGCAAGGATATGAAAAAAGAGGAACATTTCTCCAGTGCTGGTGGGATTGCAAACTTGTACAATCACTTGGAAATCAATCTGATGGTTCCTCAAAAAATTGGAAATTGATCTACCTGAAGACCCAGGCAATACTACTCTTTAGCATATACCCAAAAGTTTTTAAGTTCCTCTCTATACATTTAAGAATAATTGGAATTATGCTACAAAAGGGAGATAATCTTTTCTCCAGAAGTCATAAATGTTCAAACAACTGGGGTCAGTCGATAGACTGGAGTTGGTCTCTTCAGGATCTGTCTTTACACTGTTGAGATTTTTAGGTAAAGTCATTGCCATTGGGTTCTGGGAGCCTCCCACATCCCTGGTGTCTTGGACTTTCTAGTGGTTTCCTCCCATTCTCCATCCCACACGGCTGCATATTTCCATTCTTTCTCCTGGCCCTCTGGGCTTCTAACCTGTCTCCACCATACCTGTTTTCTTTCCCTTGATTTCCCATTTACCACTCATCTGGCTCTGTGCTTATTTTGCCCTCCTTCTAACTTTGAATGAAACATCTGTACTTGGGCCTTCCTTCTTGTTAAGCTTCACATCATCTGTGAGTTGTATCATCGGTATTCTGAACATTTTGGCTAAAATCCACTTATTAGTGAATACATACCATGGATGTATTTTTGGGTCTTGGTTACCTCACTCAGGATATTTTCCAGTTTCATCTATTTGCATGTGAGTTTCAAGATGTCCACATTTTTTAATAGTTGGATATTACTCCATTGTGTAAATTTACTACATTTTCTGTTGAGGGATTCTGGGTTCTTTCCAGTTTCTGGCTATTATAAATAAGGATGCTATAAACATAGTGGGGCATGTGTCCTTATTATATGTTGGAGAAACTTTTGGGTTTATGTCCAGTAGTGGTATAGTTGAGTCTTCGGGTAGAAATATCTCTCATTTTCTGAGGAAATGCCAGATTTAGTTCCAAAGTAGTTTTTACCAGCTTGCAGTTGCACCAGCAATGGAGACATGTTTCTATTTCTCCAATCTTGACTATCATCTCTAGTCACTGACAAAGGACAGATACAACCTGTAGAGATGACATCCATTAGATAGGCATGGTCCTCCATTGAGGGATGGGTCCACCCACCCAACTCAAAACTTTTAATCCTGTCTAAAGGAAATGCCCAGATAAAAAATGGAGCAGAGACTTAAGGAGGTGAAGTTGCTCATTCATTTTTTTATAGCTGCTTTTCTTGAATATTCTTTTCAGAGAACACTAGTAGCTTTATACTCCTCTATTTTATAGTAGCTAAATTTACAGGACTGTAACTTTGATATATTCAATATATTCAATTCTCCATTATTTCCTTCATGTTTTTCTACTTAAAAATTTTGTAATTGTGACATTTTTTAATCATTTGCCTCTGTAGCACATTGTGGGTGTGTTAATTTACATTGGAACAGGCAAGTTGTTAGTTAATTTCTGTGGAATGTAACTAAAAAGACCAAACACTTGATTAAATTTAGATGATCCCCAATCTGAGCAGAAATCTGAGGAATAAGAAGTATGGCCACTGCATCCACTAATCTCACTTTGTGGTGAAAAATGCACAATTCAGTGAATATTAACTGTGCGGCCATAATTAATGGAGGTTAAGTAACCAGCTTGCTTGACTAGGAAGAGGGACATAGAAGTTCTTATTATAAACAAAAGGAACAACATCAGAGAAAAGTGTGCTTGCTTAAGTTTATATGATAATCAGCATTCTTATTCCTGATTACCAAATATGTACCTTTAATTTTAATTTGGGAAAGAAAACCCAAGACACGTATCTTAATTCCGCATAATGTGAATAACAAAGACAGGAGATACAAAAGGTAGTCAGTAGTAGGTACAAACACTACCAAGCACTGTTGGCTTCTCTGGACCTCCCTCATGTAAGCTGCCTCTTAAACTATAAATAACACACCAGAAAGTTGCATATAAATCTTTTTCTTTGGTTCTTTTTTTTTTTTTCGGAGCTGGGGACCGAACCCAGGGCCTTGTGCTTCCTAGGTAAGCGCTCTACCACTGAGCTAAATCCCCAGCCCAATCTTTTTCTTTATATTTTCCTAATACTAACATTTCTTAGAATAATGATATCAACAATAGAAAGCAGGTTCATTAGTGTTCAGGTCTATACAATTCCATTTTGATGTCTTAGTTTCTTCCCACTGACCTAACCCAGTGATCTATTATATTCTGTATTTCTTTCATGTTCTTTCTCTTAACTTTGCAGTCCTACTACTTAGCTTCCACTTGCTGAAATTACATGTGGAAAACACTATACCTAACTACCTCATTATTTATTGGCTATTTTCTAGTGCATTAATCCATGAATGTTAAATTATCTTCATGCTCTTATTTACCAGAAAACTTCATCCCAATATTGGCATTGCCAGTAAGTAATGATTTTTATATCCATCCTCTACTTTATTCTCTATTAAAGAGAAGTTAGTAGCACCAATGTATTGATTTATTGTCCTGTATTATTTTTCTGGTCAACTCTTTGTTTATTTAAACTTTATATTTTGATTTTCATGTTTATACCTTTAAGTTTCACAGTGCAAAATTAAAAGGTTTAAAGTATTTTCTATAAATTAGCAGATAAATTAAAGTTCCTATATAAAGCTATTTAAATTTATATTGACATAGTCAGTTCTTCCATGCAGAGAATTAAATCAATTTAATGCTCATCTTAAAAATAATTCACAGTCACGTCATGAAAAAGCTGTATAGTGTATGGCTTATGATACAGATCCATAAAACTGTAGCATTATGGAAATAAAAGGAATTTTAAGTTCAGAATAAAAATAATATAACATATATAAGATATATAAACATATTTATGTGCTGTGTATGTGTGTGTTTGTGTGTGTGTGTGAGTGTGTGTGTGTATGTGTGTATGAATGTATGCCTGTATGTG
The DNA here is from genome assembly GCF_021556685.1 of Rattus norvegicus. Classification (NCBI taxonomy): domain Eukaryota; kingdom Metazoa; phylum Chordata; class Mammalia; order Rodentia; family Muridae; genus Rattus; species Rattus norvegicus. Next base: position 68,080,255 of record NC_141542.1, on the reverse strand, counting down.
TGTTAATTTCAATGCTAGATTTTCTTTTTTAGTTCTGTGATGAAAATCATCTAATGAAATGGGAATAAGAAAACTCAGTAAAGAAAATAAATCAAATAAGCTTTGTGTCTATGAAAATAGTTTACATGTTGGAATTAATTCTTTTTATATATGATGCTATTTAAAACATATTAAAAACAGGAGAACAAATATCAAAATACTTACTGTGTGTTTAAAAATACTACAAAATTCTCACATCAAATAATTAGAGTTTTATGATTTTCTGACTGGTAAAATTGTCCATTGTATCATCTGTGGAGTAGAATTCCCAACAGTAGGCAAAACCAAGATTAAACTAAACTAGGGATTAAGCTAAAATAAAGCAGCACACATATGACTAGATAGAAGAATGATTTAACTTTTGTTTCAGATAGCACTGAATTCTGGCAAGATCAGCTTATTCTAAACAAGGGGAGAATTAGAACCTAGTTTTACAACAGACTATTGTTGTAAGCCAAAAAGCAGAATTAACATGTTGTAATCAAGAAGAGAAAATAGAGGGTTGGGGATTTAACTCAGTGGTAGAGCGCTTCCCTAGGAAGCGCAAGGCCCTGGGTTCAGTCCCGAGCTCCGAAAAAAAGAACCACAAAAAAAAAGAAGAGATAATAGAAATGTTTTATATAGAAACGCACATGAGGACTATTGATATAATTAGGTAGGAAAGGTAATTGTCTAGAACACAAAAGACACTGGGGTCCTAAAAGATATATAACCAGGTCTAGTGATGCACATCTGTAATTCCAAAATGTCGGAAGTAGAGGAAGGGTTCAAAGTTTCAGCTTCCTTCATCTTAGGCTTAAATAGTAAGTTTGAGGCAAGTCTGGATTATTTAAAAATCCTATTCCACTCAAAAGAAAGAAAACCAATGGTCTTCCTGGTTGCTGCCGCTGCAGAGAGCCCGTGGGCAGCACCCCACGAGCGGACTTGAGCCTCGGGACCACAGGTAAGACCAACTTTTCTGCTGCAAGAAAGCTGCCTGGTGAGCTTGGGACACACCGAAGCAGAATTCCTCTAGGACCCGGCACGTTCTGTGTTTACCGGAAGTCCCACACCCTCGGATCCCGGCCCGCAGCAGCTCTCTGCTCCCAGACCCTGTGAGAGAGAGACCCAACTGCCTGGTCAGGTGGGCACTCCTGAGGCTGCAGAGCAGAAGAGACCACCAACACTGCTCACCCCTGCCCACATCCCTGGCCCAAGAGGAAACTGTATAAGGCCTCTGGGCTCCCGTGGGGGAGGGCCCAGGAGCGGCAGGACCCCTGCCTGAGACACCACCAGAAACTGAAGGAAACAGACCGGATAAACAGTTCTCTACACCCAAATCCCGTGGGAGGGAGAGCTAAACCTTCAGAGAGGCAGACAAGCCTGGGAAACCAGAAGAGACTGCTATCTGCACACACATCTCGGACGCCAGAGGAAAAAGCCAAAGACCATCTGGAACCCTGGTGCACTGAAGCTCCCGGAAGGGGCGGCACAGGTCTTCCTGGTTGCTGCCCCTGCAGAGAGCCCGTGGGCAGCACCCCACGAACGAACTTGAGCCTCGGGACCACAGGTAAGACCAACTTTTCTGCTGCAAGAAAGCTGCCTGGTGAGCTTGGGACACACGGAAGCAGAATTCCTCTAGGACCCGGCACGTTCTGTGTTTACCGGAAGTCCCACACCCTCGGATCCCGGCCCACAGCAGCTCTCTGCTCCCAGACCCTGTGAGAGAGAGACCCAACCGCCTAGTCAGGTGGGCACTCCTGAGGCTGCAGAGCAGAAGAGACCACCAACACTGCTCACCCCTGCCCACATCCCTGGCCCAAGAGGAAACTGTATAAGGCCTCTGGGCTCCCGTGGGGGAGGGCCCAGGAGCGGCAGGACCCCTGCCAGAGACACCACCGGACCCTGAAGGAAACAGACCAGAAAAACAGTTCTCTGCACCCAAATCCCGTGGGAGGGAGAGCTAAACCTTCAGAGAGGCAGACAAGCCTGGGAAACCAGAATAGACTGATCTCTGTACATACATCTCGGACACCAGAGGAAAACACCAAAGGCCATCTGGAACCCTGGTGCACTGAAGCTCCCGGAAGAGGCGGCACAGGTATTCCTGGTTGCTGCCGCCGCAGAGAGCCCGTGGGCAGCACACCACGAGCAAACTTGAGCCTCAGGACCACAGGTAAGACCAACTTTTCTGCTGCAAGAAAGCTGCCTGGTGAACTCAAGACACAGGCCCACAGGAACAGCTGAAGACCTGTAGAGAGGAAAAACTACACGCCCGAAAGCAGAACACTCTGTCCCCATAACTGGCTGAAAGAAAACAGGAAAACAGGTCTACAGCACTCCTGACACACAGGCTTATAGGACAGTCTAGCCACTGTCAGAAATAGCAGAACAAAGTAACACTAGAGATAATTTGAAGGCGAGAGGCAAGCGCAGGAACCCAAGCAACAGAAGCCAAGACTACTTGGCATCATCGGAGCCCAATTCTCCCACCAAAACAAACATGGAATATCCAAACACACCAGAAAAGCAAGATCTAGTTTCAAAATCATATTTGATCATGATGCTGGAGGACTTCAAGAAAGATGTGAAGAACTCCCTTAGGGAAACACAGGAAAACATTAATAAACAAGTAGAAGCCTACAGAGAGGAATCGCAAAAATCCCTGAAAGAATTCCAGGAAAACACAATCAAACAGTTGAAGGAATTAAAAATGGAAATAGAAGCAATCAAGAAAGAACACATGGAAACAACCCTGGATATAGAAAACCAAAAGAAGAGACAAGGAGCTGTAGATACAAGCTTCACCAACAGAATACAGGAGATGGAAGAGAGAATCTCAGGAGCAGAAGATTCCATAGAAATCAATGACCCAACTGTCAAAGATAATGTAAAGTGGAAAAATCTATTGGTCCAAAACATACAGGAAATCCAGGACTCAATGAGAAGATCAAACCTAAGGATAATAGGTATAGAAGAGAGTGAAGACTCCCAGCTCAAAGGACCAGTAAATATCTTCAACAAAATCATAGAAGAAAACTTCCCTAATCTAAAAAAAGAGATACCCATAGGCATACAAGAAGCCTACAGAACTCCAAATAGATTGGACCAGAAAAGAAACACCTCCCGTCACATAATAGTCAAAACACCAAACGCACAAAATAAAGAAAGAATATTAAAAGCAGTAAGGGAAAAAGGTCAAGTAACATATAAAGGCAGACCTATCAGAATCACACCAGACTTCTCGCCAGAAACTATGAAGGCCAGAAGATCCTGGACTGATGTCATACAGACCCTAAGAGAACACAAATGCCAGCCCAGGTTACTGTATCCTGCAAAACTCTCAATTTACATAGATGGAGAAACCAAGATATTCCATGACAAAACCAAATTTACACAATATCTTTCGACAAATCCAGCACTACAAAGGATAATAAATGGTAAAGCCCAACATAAGGAGGCAAGCTATACCCTAGAAGAAGCAAGAAACTAATCGTCTTGGCAACAAAACAAAGAGAATGAAAGCACACAAACATAACCTCACATCCAAATATGAATATAACGGGAAGCAATAATCACTATTCCTTAATATCTCTCAACATCAATGGCCTCAACTCCCCAATAAAAAGACATAGATTAACAAACTGGATATGCAACGAGGACCCTGCATTCTGCTGCCTTCAGGAAACACACCTCAGAGAAAAAGACAGACATTACCTCAGAGTGAAAGGCTGGAAAACAATTTTCCAAGCAAATGGTCAGAAGAAGCAAGCTGGAGTAGCCATTCTAATATCAAATAAAATCAATTTTCAATTAAAAGTTATCAAAAAAGATAAGGAAGGACACTTCATATTCATCAACGGAAAAATCCACCAAGATGAACTCTCAATCCTAAATGTCTATGCCCCAAATACAAGGGCACCTACATACATAAAAAAAAAACCTTACTAAAGCTCAAAACACACACTGCACCTCACACAATAATAGTGGGAGATTTCAACACCCCACTCTCATCAATGGACAGATCATGGAAACAGAAATTGAACAGAGATGTAGACAGAAGAGAGATGTAAGAGAAGTCATGAGCCAAATGGACTTAACGGATATTTATAGAACATTCTATCCTAAAGCAAAAGGATATACCTTCTTCTCAGCTCCTCATGGTACTTTCTCCAAAATTGACCATATAATTGGTCAAAAAACGGGCCTCAACAGGTACAGAAAGATAGAAATAATCCCATGCGTGCTATCGGACCACCACGGCCTAAAACTGGTCTTCAATGACAATAAGGGAGGAATGCCCACATATACGTGGAAATTGAACAATGCTCTACTCAATGATAACCTGGTCAAGGAAGAAATAAAGAAAGAAATTAAAAACTTTTTAGAATTTAATGAAAATGAAGATACAACATACCCAAACTTATGTGACACAATGAAAGCTGCGCTAAGAGGAAAACTCATAGCGCTGAGTGCCTGCAGAAAGAAACAGGAAAGAGCATATGTCAGCAGCTTGACAGCACACCTAAAAGCTCTAGAACAAAAAGAAGCACATACACCCAGGAGGAGTAGAAGGCAGGAAATAATCAAACTCAGTGCGGAAATCAACCAAGTAGAAACAAAAAGGACCATAGAAAGAATCAACAGAACCAAAAGTTGGTTCTTTGAGAAAATCAACAAGATAGATAAACCCTTAGCCAGACTAACGAGAGGACACAGAGAGTGCGTCCAAATTAACAAAATCAGAAATGAAAAGGGAGACATAACAACAGATTCAGAGGAAATTCAAAAAATCATCAGATCTTACTATAAAAACCTATATTCAACAAAACTCGAAAATCTTCAAAATGGATAATTTCCTAGACAGATACCAGGTACCGAAGATAATTCAGGAAAAGATAAACCAGTTAAACAACCCCATAACTCCTAAGGAAATAGAAGCAGTCACTAAAGGTCTCCCAACCAAAAAGAGCCCAGGTCCAGACGGGTTTAGTGCAGAATTCTACAAAACCTTCATAGAAGACCTCATACCAATATTATCCAAACTATTCCACAAAATTGAAACGGATGGATCACTACCGAATACCTTCTATGAAGCCACAATTACTCTTATACCTAAACCACACAAAGACACAACAAAGAAAGAGAACTTCAGACCAATTTCCCTTATGAATATCGATGCAAAAATACTCAACAAAATTCTGGCAAACCGAATCCAAGAGCACATCAAAACAATCATCCACCATGACCAAGTAGGCTTCATCCCAGGCATGCAGGGATGGTTTAATATACGGAAAACCATCAACGTGATCCATTATATAAACAAACTGAAAGAACAAAACCACATGATCATTTCATTAGACGCTGAGAAAGCATTTGACAAAATTCAACACCCCTTCATGATAAAAGTCCTGGAGAGAATAGGAATTCAAGGCCCATACCTGAACATAGTAAAAGCCATATACAGCAAACCAGTTGATAACATTAAACTAAATGGAGAGAAACTTGAAGCAATCCCACTAAAATCAGGGACTAGACAAGGCTGCCCACTCTCTCCCTACTTATTCAATATAGTTCTTGAAGTTCTAGCCAGAGCAATCAGACAACAAAAGGAGGTCAAGCGGATACAGATCGGAAAAGAAGAAGTCAAAATATCACTGTTTGCAGATGATATGATAGTGTATTTAAGTGATCCCAAAAGTTCCACCAGAGAACTACTAAAGCTGATAAACAACTTCAGCAAAGTGGCTGGGTATAAAATTAACTCAAATAAATCAGTAGCCTTCCTCTACACAAAAGAGAAACAAGCCGAGAAAGAAATTAGGGAAACGACACCCTTCATAATAGACCCAAATAATATAAAGTACCTCGGTGTGACTTTAACCAAGCAAGTAAAATATCTGTACAATAAGAACTACAAGACACTGAAGAAGGAAATTGAAGAAGACCTCAGAAGATGGAAAGATCTCCCATGCTCATGGATTGGCAGGATTAATATAGTAAAAATGGCCATTTTACCAAAAGCAAGCTACAGATTCAATGCAATCCCCATCAAAATACCAATCCAATTCTTCAAAGAGTTAGACAGAACAATTTGCAAATTCATCTGGAATAACAAAAAACCCAGGATAGCTAAAGCTATCCTCAACAATAAAAGGACTTCAGGGGGAATCACTATCCCTGAACTCAAGCAGTATTACAGAGCAATAGTGATAAAAACTGCATGGTATTGGTACAGAGACAGACAGATAGACCAATGGAATAGAATTGAAGACCCAGAAATGAACCCACACACCTATGGTCACTTGATTTTTGACAAAGGAGCCAAAACCATCAAATGGAAAAAAAGATAGCATTTTCAGCAAATGGTGCTGGTTCAACTGGAGGTCAACATGTAGAAGAATGCAGATCGATCCATGCTTATCACCCTGTACAAAGCTTAAGTCCAAGTGGATCAAGGACCTCCACATCAAACCAGACACACTCAAACTAATAGAAGAAAAACTAGGGAAGCATCTGGAACACATGGGCACTGGAAAAAATTTCCTAAACAAAACACCAATGCCTTACGCTCTAAGATCAAGAATCGACAAATGGGATCAGAAAACTACAAAGCTTCTGTAAAGCAAAGGACACGGTGGTTAGGACAAAACGGCAACCAACAGATTGGGAAAAGATCTTTACCAATCCTACAACAGATAGAGGCCTTATATCCAAAATATACAAAGAACTCAAGAAGTTAGACCGCAGGGAAACAAATAACCATAATAAAAAATGGGGTTCAGAGCTAAACAAAGAATTCACAGCTGAGGAATGCCGAATGGCTGAGAAACACCTAAAGAAATGTTCAAAATCATTAGTCATAAGGGAAATGCAAATCAAAACAACCCTGAGATTTCACCTCACTCCAGTGAGAATGGCTAAGATCAAAAACTCAGGGGACAACAGATGCTGGCGAGGATGTGGAGGAAGAGGAACACTCCTCCATTGTTGGTGGGACTGCAAACTGGTACAACCATTCTGGAAATCAGTCTGGAGAATCCTCAGAAAATTGGACATTGAACTGCCTGAGGATCCAGCTATACCTCTCTTGGGCATATTCCCAAAAGATGTCCCAACATATAAAAAAGACACGTGCTCCACTATGTTCATTGCAGCCTTATTTATAATAGCCAGAAGCTGGAAAGAACCCAGATGCCCTTCAACAGAGGAATGGATACAGAAAATGTGGTACATCTACACAATGGAATATTACTCAGCTATCAAAAACAACGAGTTTATGAAATTCGTAGGCAAATGGTTGGAACTGGAAAACATCATCCTGAGTGAGCTAACCCAATCACAGAAAGACATACATGGTATGCACTCATTGATAAGTGGCTATTAGCCCAAATGCTTGAATTACCCTAGAAGCCTAGAGCAAATGAAACTTAAGACGGATGATCAAAATGGAATGTTTCACTCCTTCTTTAAATGAGGAAAAAGAATACCCTTGTCAGGGAAGAGAGAGGCAAAGATTAAAACAGAGACTGAAGGAACACCCATTCAGAGTCTGCCCCACATGTGGCCCATACATATATAGCCACCCAATTAGACAAGATGGATGAAGCAGAGAAGTGCAGACCGAGAGGAGCCGGATGTAGATCGCTCCTAAGAGACACAGCCAGAATACAGCAAATACAGAGGCGAATGCCAGCAGCAAACCACTGAACTGAGAATAGGACCCCCGTTGAAGGAATCAGAGAAAGAACTGGAAGAGCTTGAAGGGGCTCGAGACTCCATATGTACAACAATGCCAAGCAACCAGAGCTTCCAGGGACTAAGCCCCTACCCAAAGACTATACATGGACTGACCCTGGACTCTGACCTCATAGGTAGCAATGCATATCCTAGTAAGAGCACCAGTGGAAGGGGAAGCCCTGGGTCCTGCTAAGACTGTACCCCCAGTGAACTAGACTGGTGGGGGGAGGGCGGCAATGGGGGGAGGGTTGGGAGGGGAACACCCATAAGGAAGGGGAGGGGAGAGGGGGATGTTTGCCCGGATACCGGGAAAGGGAATAACACTTGAAATGTATATAAGAAATACTCAAGTTAATAAAAAAATATAGAAATAAACAAAAAAAAAAGTAAGAAGGGAGGGAGGAAGAAAAAAAGAAAAAACAAGTTATTTGCTAACCAAATTGTCTTGTAAAGAGTTGACATTTAAACTATATAAAGAATGTTACCCCTGGGTCCTGCTAAGACTGAACCCCCAGTGAACTAGACTGTTGGGGGGAGGGGGACAATGGGGGGAAGGTGGGGAGGGGAACACCGATAAGAAAGGGGAGGGGGGAGAGGGATGTTTGCCCGGAAACTGGGAAAGGGAATAACACTCGAAATGTATATAAGAAATACTCAAGTTAATAATAAAAAAAATAAAATAAAATAAAATAAAGAATGTTACCAAGTTACAAAAAAAAAAAGAAAGAAAACCAAATACAAAACAAAGTTACTTTTCTTTAAAAGAAAAAAGAAAATTGAGGGGAATCAGATGGTACTGAATGAAAACATAATGATGCAAACACTATTGAGATGAAAGTATATCCTCGAGGGAAATGAATATTGAATTTCTTATTTTGTTTTTTGTTACATTATTGATTGGATTTTTTATTTACATTTCAAATGTTATTCCCTTTCCAGGTTTCCTATTCATAAACCCCCTATATCATGCCCCCTCCTCCTTCTCTAAGGGTATGCCCCACTATCAACCCACCCATCCCTCCCCACCCTGAAATTCCCCTACACTGAGGGGTCCAGCCTTGGCGGGACCAAGGGCTTCTCCTCCCATTCGTGCCTAAGAAGACCATCCTCTGTTACATATGCATTTGGAGCCATGGGTCAGTCCATGTATATTCTTTGGGTAGTGGTTTAGTCCCTGGGAGCTCTGGTGGGTTGGTATTGTTCTTGTTATGGGGTTGCAAAACCCTTCAGCTCCTTTAATCCTTTCTGTAATTCCACCAATGGGGACCCCATTCTCAGTTCAATGGTTGGCTGTGAGCAGGAGACAGCTATATCAGGCTCCTGTCAACATACACTTCTTGACACCAGCAATATTGTCTGGGTTTGGTAACTGTATGTGTTTGTGCTGGATCCCCAGATGGGGAAGTCTCTGGATGGCCATTCCTTCAGTCTCTGCTCTAAACTTTGTCTCTGTATTTCCTCCTATGAATATTTTTGTTCCTCCTTCTAAGAAGGACTGAAGCATCTGCACTTTGGTGGTTCCTCTTCTTGAGCTTCATATCATCTGTAGGCTGCATCATTGGATATTCTGGACTTTTGGGCTAATAGCCACTTGTCAGTAAGTGCATACCACATGTGTTATTTTGTGATTGGGTTACCTTACTCAGGATGATATTTTCTAGTTACATCCCTTTGCCTATGAATTTTATGAACTCATTGTTTTTTATAACTGAGTAGTATTGGATTTGCAAAGCAGTGCCATGAGTATGGAATAGATCATTGCCTACTGTAAGGAGTAGATTAAATGAACTTACAAACAACATGAGTCAAATTTAAAAGAGTGAGTATAATTACATTGCAACCTAGATATAGAAGCAAGAAAATTAAATCACCAATGATAAAAGAAAAACAGTTTTCATAGAATATTAGATGTAGTTTATGTTTCCATTACATTCATTTTTTAATTCATAAGTGTTTGGTATTAAGCCAATTGAAACTGTACCCATAATCTTGAATGAAGAGGAAACGTATTGTGAATAAATAGACCTAATATGACACTACTTCTTGAAAACCAAAATAAACACAAATGAAGAAAATGGCTAGTGAAGTTTGGGGAAAAACCCACACACAATAAATATACATTGAAATAAAAGTGAATAAGAACAATGAAGCCAAGAATATTCCTAAAAAAGTAAAGTATAAAAGACATTTTAAAATGGTTATACAAAATAGGCATAGGATGAATGCTCAAAGTAATAGTTTTTATAAAAATCTAAGTCTAATATAAGAAATTTTGGAAATATCAAATACTTAACACAGGAAACTAATAAACTAAATATCAGTTGCTGCATATGTAAATTATTATCAAAGAAACAGAAATTATTGGTACACTTGAAATGATTCAAACACTGATTTATTTTTAAAGGTAAATTCCAAATAAAAATATTTCATTGATTTCTGAAAATATTATTGGCAAACAATATGTAAAGTGAATTAATAAATCATAATGTAATCAAAGTGGTTATAAATGATTTCTACTTAATAATATATTTTACTAGTACAGATATTTGCATGCATGGATGGCTTGCTTAGAAATAGAAAATGTGCATTACAGTTTGAAGATATCCTGCATTCCTGTAACCTACAAATACTGAGCAGGTTCTATATTGGAAGAGATCAGCATTGTAGGAAGCAGCCACTCTGCATACTGCTGCAGGGAGTGTACATCTGTTCAAATTTTTTGGAAGACATTAGGCAGTACAAGTTCTTGTCTCTGACATGATCAGAATCTGTAACAAGCAGGTTAATTGAATGAGTAGTTGACAAACTTCTTTTCACAGTTTTATTTTGAGCAAAATAGAACAATGTGTTTATTGCTTAATTCAGTCACAGCCTTTATGCAATTTCAGGGTTCAGTATCTTTGCTTGCTAATGTATTCTCTCTCTCTCTCTCTCTCTCTCTCTCTCTCTCTCTCTCTCTCTCTCTCTCTCTGTGTGTGTGTGTGTGTGTGTGTGTGTGTGTGTCTGTCTGTGTCTGTCTTTCCCATTTGCCTATTTGTTCTAGAGATTTGAATACTAAAGCTTTAACATTTTCTCAAGCTACTCTAAAGAAATATTCAGAATATTTTTCAAATGTAGTACTCAAAAGTAGTACTCAAAATCTGTTAGAAGTTACTGCTAACAATTACATGAAAATGGATTGATAATTTGCATTTATTGTTTTTAAAATACATAGTTTCCTTTCATGCTTTCTTTCATTTGTTGTGCTCATTTTAAATATCATTAAATACTTACAAACTCATTTATATCTGGGATAGTTTTTTGAAAACAAACATGATTGATTCAACATTTAGAAACATTAAGTAGGTGAGCAGAGTAGACATCACTGGAATAACTATAGACATTCAATTTTGGCATTGGTCAGTATGTATAGTAAAATAATTGGAATCATTAATGTGTCACCTTGGTTATGTGAAGGTCAACCATTAGTGTTTTTACAGTATCTCACCACTGTCATTCAATTGGCATTTATATCAATCTTTTATTAGAGAATAGAAGTAAATCCGTGTTTGCATAGTAAAATAAAAAACAGACCATAGAAACATATACTCCTAATATTGCCTTTAAATGTAGTTACTGATGATTTTTACCAAATGTTTTCTTTTGAAATAGATGTTGTAAGACATAAATGGTACATTTCTAATAAAAACTTGCAAATGTTCGTATTTTCTTTATGTTTCCTTGTCTGGCATGGGGTCTTGATCTACACAGCACAGACTGACTGTAAACTTGTGATTCTTCTGTATCAGTCTCCTTAAGTCTTAATTAAAGTCAAATGATACAGATGTCCAGTTCCAGTTCACTTTCCTTACTCCTCTCAGTCTCTCAGTCTTCTCACATGTCCTCCCATTTCTTTTACTAATAGGACATAAAACTTAGGGCATCCCATTCTACAACTGAGGACCTACATTTTTATTTCCTCAAAATGGTGAAAAAATAATGTATAAAAATATATCAATTGTTGTCTGCAATGTTTTATCTGTTTACTTTTTCACTTTCTTGTGCAGAACTAAAACTGTAGCAGAATTCACAGAATTGAAATTTGTCTTTTATCCAAGAAATTGTGGAGCATTAATGATAACAGAATAATTTTATCTATCGTCCCTGTTTCTTCCCATACCTGATCCTGACACTTTCCTCCCTACTGCTTTTCTCTTCCTCCCAGTTCACTCCTATCCTCTCATCCAAGTCTCCCTCTGTGAGGGGGAGGCTGGATCAGAGGAGAAGTCAGGAATGATATGCAGAGGGTCAGGAATTTGAACAGGGGTGTGTAGCAATGGGGATGGGAACTGGGGAAATCCACCAGCAAGTCCCAGATGCCAGGATAGCAAAAGGCTCTCAGGACACAACAGGAATGACATGAACAGAAATGTCCAATAAAGGGGAGGGAGAAAATGTAGAAACCATATCTAGAGGTTAGACAGGCCCCCAATTGGGGGATGGGAGCCACCCACTCTGTCTAAAGGAAATACAGGTACAACATATAGAACAAAGAACAAAGGAAAAGCTACCAAGAAATTCCCTACCTTGGAATCCATCCCATATATAGACACCACATTCAGACACTATTGCAGATGCCAAGAAGTCAGATTAGGACTTGCTGACAGGAGCCTGATATAACTGTCGCCTGAGAGGTTCTGCCAGAGCCAGAAAAACACAAAGGTCAATGCTCATGGGCAAACCACTGGACTGAGAACAGGTTCTCACTGGAGGAGTTAGAGTAAGGACTGAAGTAGCTGAAGACATTTGCAATGTCATAGGAAGAACAACAAATCAAGTAGTCAGATACCTCAAAGATCCCAGGGACTAAATCACCAAGCAAAGAGTACCCATAGAGCCACCCATGGCTCCAGTTGCATATGTGGCAGAGAATGACCTTAACAGGCAATGATAAGAGAAGAGATCCTTGGTCCTGTGAAGGCTAGATGCCTTAGTGTAGGGGAATGCCAGGGTGGAGAGGCTGGAGTGGGTAGGTGGTTGGGGAAACACCCTAATAGAGGCAGGGGGAAGGAAATGGAATAGGAGGTTTCTAGAGCAGAAACTGGGAGAGAGGATAACGTTTGAAATGTAAATAAATAAAATATCCAATAAAAAAAGAGTAATTTTATCTAATCAAGATAAGCATGATTTGGGGAATGACCAAATAAGGAAGTCTAAGGATGTATACCTGGAAAATTTCAGAGTGTATTGGATGATATTATTCACAAAAGAACTTTTCAAATGAAGTACTACAGTCCACCACTAATGTCTAGGAGAAGGAGAGTTGTCTTCTCCTAAGGATGAATCACCTGTTAATGAAGACTGGTTAGTTCTGAAAACATATACATTCAAACTGATATAAACTGACTCAGCAGATTGTACTTATTAATTTCTGTCAATGCACACATACATCACTTGTCCCACACAGTCACATGCACCCAAATATACATATATATGTAATATGAGTAATCAAAGTAAATGATACTATAACTTGATAGTGCGTAGAGGGACATGGGAAAGACTGGATGGAAAAAAAGGAATGGGTAGTCAGGTAACTCTATTTCAACTAAAAATACATTTTACAGTTTAAGCTTTCAAATTGAAACTGTTAACAAATCTAAAATGGGTTTATTATTTTGTGATATGATTACATTAACAAACATTCAAATATTATAATAATTACAATTCTGTTTTATTTTTTAAAATATTCATAGGGATTATATTATGATCTCATACAATTTTCTCCAATCATATTTACAGCCATCTACTGCTAGGTCCACTTTTTTACCCTCCACAACTCCCTCATGCAACTTTGCGTTTTCTCAACATCCTTATAATTAGTTCCTCCTTGTGCTGGCTAACTAGTATTAGGAATAGAGTCCGTCCTGAAAACTTTTCAACCTCACAGAATCAGATTAATAAAGAAAAGTGACTTTTGTTCCCACGTCCAATGGAGCTGACGAGTGTCAAGTAGTGAGATTTTGTGCTCATACACATTTCAAGCGTGGCTTTCGTTTGTTTGGCTTGATATTTCACAGGTCTTAAGCTTACTGTTGCATTCACCCTGAGTTTATATGTGTGCTTGTCATACTGTGTGTGGGAAAATTGTTTCCTTAATGTTACAGACTAACTCTTTCTCTTTTGTAACATATTTTTAAATGTTTTCCCAACATAAATGTGAATTTCACACATTGTACCATGACCACAGGCACTTCCCAGTCCTCACAGGTTTAACTAACCCAAAACCTTGTTACTTCCCAAGAATGAAGGAGGAGGAGGTGAAGAAGGGTAAAAAATGAAGGTGAAAAAGAAAGAGAAGGAAGAAGAGAAGGAAGAGGAGGAAGAGAAAGAAGAGGGCGAGAAGGAGGAGGAGAAGAACGAGAAGATATTCTCTGATGGAATTTTGGGGACACGTAAACTATCATGTCATCTGCAAATAATGATATTTTGACTTGTTCCTTTCCAATATTTATCCCTTTGACCTACTGTTGTTGTCTAATTGCTCTGGCTAGGACTTTAAGAACTGCATTGAGTACATATGGAGAGACTGGGAAGCCTTTTCTAGCCAGATTTTAGTGGGATTGCTTCAAGTTTCTCTCCATTTAGTTCGATGTTGGCTACTGATTTGCTGTATATTGCTTTTACTTTACTTAGGTTTGGGCCTTGAATTCCTTATCTTTCCAAGGCTTTTTCCATGAAGGGATGTTCAATTTTGTCAAATGCTTTCTTAGCATCAAATGAGATGATTATGAGGTTTTTTTTTTTTTTTGCTTCGAGTTTGTTTATATTTTGTTTGTTTGTTTTTTCATTTATTTTACACTCCAGATTTTATTTCCCTCCCGGTCTAACCCCTGACCATTCCACACCTCCCATCTCTGTGTCTCCATAAGGAAGTCCCCTCCCAACCAACATCACCAGACCTCTAAACTTCCTGGGGCTTCCAGTCTCTTGAGGGTTAGGTGCATCTTCTCTGACTGAACCCTGACCCAGCATTCCTCTGCTGTATATGTGTTGGGGGCCTCATCTCAGCTGGTGTGTGCTGCCTGGTTGGTGATTCAGTGTCTGAGAGATCTCAGGGTTCCAGGTTAATTGAGACTGCTGGTCCTCCTACAGGTTTGTCTTCCACCGTAGCTTTTCTCCAGCTTTTGCTAAATTCAACCAGAGGGATCTGCAGCTTCTGTTCATTGGTTGGGTACACATCTGAGTCTTTCAGCTGCTTGTTGAGTCTTTTGGAGGGCAGTCATGATAGGTCCCTTTTTATGAATGCCCCACAGCCTCAGTAATGGTGTCAGATCCCGCTAGAGCTAGATCCCGCTTTGGGCCTGCCACTGGACTTTCTTTTCCTAAGGCTCTTCTCCATTTCCATCCCTTCATTTCCTTCGTCTTGGGTGTATTTGCTTCCTCTTTTTGTAGAGCCTTTAGGAATGCTGTCAAGCTGCTACTGTATGCTCTCTCCAGTTTCTTTTTGGAAGTGCTCCAAGCTATGAGTTTTCCTCTTAGCACTGCTTTCGTTGTGTTCCGTAAGTTTTGCTGTGTTGTGCCATCTTTTTTTTATTAAATTCTAAAAAGTCTTTAATTTCTTATTTGACCAAAATATCATTGAGTAGAGCATTGATTAGCTTCCATGTGTATGTGGACTTTCTGTTGTTTATGTTATTAAAGATCAGCCTTAGTTCCTAGTGATCTGTGTGTGGAGCGGAAGGAAAGGCCATCCAGAAACTACTGTACCTGGGAATCCATTTCACATACAGTCACCAAACCCAGACACTATTGCAGATGCCAAGAAGTGCATTTTGACAGGAGCTTGATATAGTTAGCTCCTGAGAGGTTCTGTCAGAGCCTGACAAATACAGAGGTGGATGCTTGCAGCCAGCCATTGGACAAAGAACAGGGTCCTCAATGGAGGAGTTAGAGAAAGGACTGAAGTAGCTGAAGGTGTTTGCAATGCCATAAAAGAATAATATCAACCAACCAGACATCCCAGAGTTCCCAGGCACTAAACAACCAACCAAAGCATGCACATGAAGGGACTCATGGCTCCAGCAGCAGATGTATCAGAGGGTGCCCTTGTTGGGCATTAATGGGAGGAAAAGCCTTTGGTCCTATGAAGGCCCAATGCCCCACTGTTGGTGAATGCCAGGCTGGGAAGTAGGGACAGAGGTTGTGGGGAGAAGGAGAGTACCCTTATAGAAGCTGGGGATGGGAAGGAATGGTATAGCAGATTTCTGGAGGGGAAACCCAGAAAGGCGATAACATTTGAAAGTTAATAAATAGAATATCCAACTTAAAAAAAAACAAGAAGATGATGAAAAAAGAAGATATCAAGCATAAGTGAGTATGGATTATTTGTCCATACTTGCTGGTGCATGGTCAAACTCCCAGTAGAAAGCTCCTTAAAGGAAATTGAGTCCTTCCCTACTCACAACCTCCCAGAAGACATCAAGTGTGAAGAACTATACTTAAGTAACTATTACAAAATTAAAGAGTTCTTTACAATGACGTATAGCTATGACTTTTAAGATATTTCTGTTCTTTAAAGATCTGTGAGCCTTGGTGGGCATGGATGACATCTACTTTCCACTTAAAAATGTCTACTCCACACTCTCTTCTTGTCATATTAACAAGTTGGGGTCATTCTGTGTTAACAACCATCTCCTTCAAGAAGATTCTCTGATGATGGTTGCAAGATGCAAAAGTATAGTTATAATTCATTGGGAGTCATTTTCATAGTGTATTCATTAACCAGAATAACAGTACTGGATTCTCTCTATGACCGCTCTGGCCATAGATAGGTACTTGGCGTGTGTGGTTTCAAACTCAGAGAGAGTAGATATGATTAGAAAGTTGTATACGACTCCTACAATGCAAGTTGGTATAGCCTATGAAGTTCACAGATGAGTGAATTTGATTATTATTTCTTTCCACTATTAGCATTTGTGGGACATTTAATATTAAGAAATTTGGTCAGTAGAATGAAGATTTCTTGGCGGACAAAGCATTCAATGGTTGTCCATGAACATGTGCCTCTTTTATTTGTCATGTTCTGGCAAAGCCTTTTAGGAAATAGCTATATCAGACTCCTGTCATCATGCACTTCTTGGCATCAGAAACACTGTTTGAGTTTAGTGGCTGTATGTAAGTGGGCTGGATCCCCAGGTGGGGCAGGTTCTGAATGGCCATTCCTTTAGTCTCTGTTCCAAACTCTTTCTCCATATCTCCACCTTTAAATATTTCCCACCTACTAAGATGGACTGAACCATCACACTTTAGTAGTCCTTCTTCTTGAGCTTCATGTGGTCTGTGGATTGTATCTTTTGTAATCTGAGCTTTTGGTCCAATATCTATTTAGCAGTGAGTGCATACCATGTGTGTTTCTCTGTGATTGGGTTACCTCACTCAGGATGGTATTTTCTAGTTCCATCCATTTGCCTTAAAATTGCATGAAGCCATTGTTTTTAATAGCTGAGTAGTACTCCATGTGTAGATGTACCACATTTTCTGTATCCATTCCTCTGTTGAAGGGCATCTGGGTTTTTCCATCTTCTGGCTATTAGAAATAAGGCTGCTATGAACATAGTGGAGCATGTGTCCCTGTTATATCTTGGATCGTCTTTGGGGTATATGTCCAGGAGTGGTATCGCTGGGTCTTCAGGTAGTAATATGCCCCGTTTTCTGAGGAAACTCCTGAGTGATTTCCAGAGCGGTTGTATCAGCTTGCAATCTCATCAACAATGGCAGAGTGTTCCTTTTTCTCCACGTCCTTGAGAACATCTCTTGTCACCTGAGTTTTTTATCTTAGCCATTCTGACTGCTGTGAGGTGAAATCTCAGGGTTGTTTTGATTGACATTTCCCTAATGACTGGGATTTTGAACATTTTGTATATTACATATGGTTATTTTTATTAATTTATTACCTGTAATCTCTTTACAGTCCAGTCATTATATCTTCCCTCCGACAGTTCTTCACCCATTTTCCTCCTCCCTGTCTCTATGCGGATGTCCCTCCTAACCCCCAACCCCACCCCACTGTAATCCACACCACTCTACCTCACCCCTCCACCCTACCCCACCAAGCATCCCGATTTCCTTGGGCCTCGAGTCTCTAGGTTGTTAGGTACCTCGTCTCTCATTGCGGCCAGCCTAAGAAATCCTGTGCTGTAAATGTGTCCGGGGTCTTGGACCAGCTATTGTGTGCTGCCTGGTTCATGGCTCATTGTGTGAGAGATCTCAGTGATCCAGGTAAGTTGAGACTGCTGTATCTGCTTCTGTCTCAGTCAGCTGCTTCTGGTGCCTCTCAGAAGGTAGCCATGTTAGATTCATGTCTATAAGAACACCATAGCATTAGTAAGAGTGTTTGTCAGACTTGGAGCCTCTGCTTGAAGCGGATCAAATTTACGCTGTTCACTGGATCTCCTTTCCCTCAGTCTCTTCGCCATTTTTATCTGTGCAGTTCTATTAGACAGGAACCATTCTGTGTGAGAAATTTTGACTGTGGAATGGTAACCCACCTCTCTACTTGATGCCCTGTCTTTCTTCTAAAGGTGATTTCTACAAGTTTTCTTTCCCCACTGTTGGGAATTTCATCAAAGGTCCCTTCTTTTAAGTCCCAATAGCCTCTCACTTTCCAGATCATCCCTCCCCTTCTCACTCATTTTTATCCCTCCCTCTGCCTCCTTGTGATTATTTTCTTCTCCCTCCCAAATTGGAGTGAAAGATCCTTACTTGGGCCCTTAATGTTTGTTAACCTTGAGTTCTGTGGATTGTATCCAGGGTATTCTTTTAAGTCTAATATCCACTTATTAATAAGTACATACCATGGATATCCTTTTGGATCTGAGTTACCTCACTCAGTATACTTTCTAGTACGGTCCTAAGTTATCTCACTCAGGACAGTATCTTCTAGTTCCATCCATTTGCCTGCATATATTTATTTTAAAATTTTATTTTATGATAATAGGTTTTCTCATTTTTACAAAGATCTTTACTATTTTATTCCTGCGATACTTCACATATCCCTTCTTCAGTTCTGCACCCCTCCTCCACACAGCAAACCAAATCTAATTTAACCTATCTTGTCCCATTATTCTTTTATATCTTTATTTCACTGTGTCTTATGTAACCCCCTTTTGGAAGTTTTTCTCTCCTTATCAATCCTTTTCAAACTTTTCACCTTTGAAAATATTGGAGAAGAAACATTTTATTTAAGATTTCAATGCTAAAGTCACCAAATGATTGAAAACTTGTATTCTGTGTATTGCTATGACAGGATACCTCACTTCGATTGACTGTTTCCATCTCTATCTACTTACCTGGAAATTTCATTTTTTTCTTCACAGCTATACATTTATAATATTTAACTGAATAAAGAAACACATTGTTGGTATCCACGTATTGGCTGATATGCATCAAGACTGTTTATATCTCTTAACTATTGTGAATAGAGAGACAAGGAACATGGCTTAAATATCTCTGTAGTAAAATACCAAGTCCTTGGGTTTATTTCCAAGAATGATATATCTGGATCACATGGTATATTTATTTCCAGTGTTTTGAGGAACCTCCACTTGTGGAGTTGCCTGTAACACATTTTTCTACCAGCGATTTTAAGAGACATACCATTATACTACATTTATTTTTGATACTCCTGAAAAATGTACATTCTTTGTCATTTCTGTAGAATTTCTAAGTAGGCTTTGCAAACAGGTGGTTTTTCAATATTTAATTATGTGATTTTCTATAGCCAATTGAACACAAACTTAAACGTATTTATTAGAGAAGTTATATTGTCCTTCAATCCAAAGATTAATTACTAATATAAAGCAAGAGATTCCCCTAAAATATCAAGCAATAATCATATAACATATTACATGAAAATCATAGATATTAATAGTTATAACTAAAGTTATTTCATAATTTCTTATTTTCTATAAAACTAGGCTACAATGTCTCTCACTGACATATACATCTAGAAACTTCCATACTTTTTAAACTTCTTTCATCAGAAATCAGTTATACATTTTTAAAACTATAGAAACATTTGTCAAGTGTTTAATTATATGCATATACATAGAGAGATACAGGTATAGATACATATATAGATACAGATATATAACTTAACATATATTACCTGTTCTTTATTTATTATTAACCTATGAGTTTCAAGGACACAGCATCAATTCAATTACTATAATGGAAGATCTCTTCTATCATAAGTTCACTAAAGAATCATGAACAATAGGATTTCCATGAATTAGATCAGCAAAAATGAACTTACAAGCAAGTCCCTGTATGATAAGACATAGGGCATTGTTCACTATCAGACTCTTGTCAACTCATCAACACTCTTTATATGACCTTATTCTTACAATGTACCTGTAGCATCATGCCTTATTTTCTGTCTATTATGCATAAAATTCCGTTGTCAAACCTCAGTGATCTGTAATTACCTATGTAGTTTTATGTTTGCATATATAATAGTACCTAAAAACAACATTAGTCCATTCTGTTGCTTCATGTGTTTATGCTAACTAAAGCAATTTTCAATTATAGAGCTAGAGAAAAAGTAGGTATTTGAACTATGTTATAAATTATGATCTAATAGCCCTAAAGCATCATATTAAATAATGTTTTATGATTTAACTAAATTTGTAGTACCAACGTTTAGTGTATCCATATATTTTTTTCTTAATCCTTCACTGTATAGGGTACTTATATTAGATTTTTTCATTAAGGCATCAGATTAAATAATGTTTTATGATTTAACTAAATTTGTAGTACCAACGTTTAGTGTATCCATATATTTTTTTCTTAATCCTTCACTGTATAGGGTACTTATATTAGATTTTTTCATTAAGGCATCAGATTAAATAATGTTTTATGATTTAACTAAATTTGTAGTACCAATGATTAGTCTACTCATATTTTTTCTTAATCCTTCACTGTGTAGGGTACTTATATTTGATTTTTTTCATTTTCTTGATTATTAGTTTAATACCGAGATTGGTTAAAAAAAATCTGTCCTGTAGTATAATTAATTAAAATAATATTACTACATTGTATTATGTTTAACTACTATTATTTAAAGAAATAACATTATTCATAAAAATATGTCTTTAGTAATATCTTATTTTCTAAAAGTTCTAATGTTAATGTATAACTACACATGTAATAATTTAAACTGTCTTAGATTAATTTCTACACCATAATAAAATATTATATTCTGAGCAGTGTAGAGTAAGAAAAATTTCACGTGGTTCTGAAGATAAGGAGTTCAAAATCATGGTCCCAGTATGATTGCTTTATCCTGAAACCATATTGCTTTTTCTCTTCATGGCTTCCCACATTCACCTTCTCTGAATTCTCAGGTGGCATAACACAGTGACCTTCTATTGTCCCTTCCCTTCTTTGGAAAATCCTCAGTTATGTTGTATCAGGAATACAGACACATACCCTCACCCAAGGTTCTCTCTTCAGTCATTAATGAGTGGACTGAAAGATTCAACACACAGTGGAGACACAGTCAGTAGAAGGCATTCTACTTGGTCTATCTATAATTCCTCTCCTACTTCATGCCAGAGCTACATTCATTGTACCTGAATATCTGTGAACTTCTCCAAACATTCTAGCATCAACTACTTTTAAAATTAAATTTACAAAACATTTAGTATATTAATAAAAGCAAATGCTATGAGAGTAGTAAGTTCAAGAATCAAACTATAACCTGTAGTAAGTTACTAAATTTTGATAGCCTTCATAAATTAAAATGATATGTAATAACATGCTTATAGATCATATAATGTCAATTATAACTTCAAAATCTCAAGTTTTATGTAGATATAATCCAACCACATGAATGGGGCTTATTTTGTTAAATATTTCTCGTATAGTATGAATTTATAAAATAAAACAAATTATATATAATACAAGATTATAATTCTTATTTCTTAATTGAAGAATTAGAAAAAAAGCATAGCACATTGCAATCAAGTTCTACAAAAGTTTTGACCTACAAGGTAATAAGTCTTTTCAATAATCGTAATCATCACTGCACACGTGGTAAAATGGGGATATTTTCTGAATAATCATAGACTTTAGCATATAAAAATATCTAGATGGGTGAAGCAAAGAAGTGCAGACTGACAGGAGCCGGTTATAGATCGCTCCTGAGAGACACAGCCAGAATACAGCAAATACAGAGGCGAATGCCAGCAGCAAACCACTGAACTGAGAATAGGACCCCCGTTGAAGGAATCAGAGAAAGAACTGGAAGAGCTTGAAGGGGCTCGAGACCCCATATGTACAACAATGCCAAGCAACCAGATCTTCCAGGGACTAAGCCACTACCTAAAGACTATACATGGACTGACCCTGGACTCTGACCTCATAGGTAGCAATGAATATCCTAGTAAGAGCACCAGTGGAAGGGGAAGCCCTGGGTCCTGCTAAGACTGAACCCCCAGTGAACTAGACTGTGGGGGGGAGGGCGGCAATGGGGGGAGGGTTGGGAGGGGAACACCCATAAGGAAGGGGAGGGGGGAGGGGGATGTTTGCCCGGAAACCGGGAAAGGGAATAACACTCGAAATGTATATAAGAAATACTCAAGTTAATAAAAAAGAAAAAAGAAAAAAAAAAGGAAAAAAAAATATCTAGTAAGTATTCCCTAAAAGTATTCCAAGTACACAGTTCTATTTTTCCCTTTCCTTTTATCTGAATTATTTAAGGGCCATTTTAAATAAAATTGTTCTTTGCTTTGGTTTAATAGAAACCTTTACTGGGGAGATTGTCCTACCATGAAATTCAGACTCTTCTGGTGGAAAAAACATTCATAGAGGCAATGACACTACAAGGAGATGGAAAAGAGCCTTGCCAGGCACAGACTTCCAGACTTCCCACTGGGCATCAGGCATGAAGAATTCTGTTTAGCCATTCTATACAACCAAGCTGTTAGCTGAAATCCACTGAGTAGATAACTCCGGTAGATAAATGTGTAAAGAATAAAGGTTATGGAATGTTTTGTTTGAATCACTACCTAAAAATGCTACACTTGATGAAATATTTATTATTATAAATAATGCCACTTTCGAATAATTGTTCATAAATAGTAACAAATATAACAAAACGGCAACAAAAGCAAGGAACCATGAATCACACATCCTTTGCCTAAATATGTTTTTAACCAGTCAAAGTTTGTTTGAGCCAATGAAGCAAAACATGTTAGATAAATTATGGAAATAAAACTGCCAGTAAAGGAGTCTCAGATCTACATTTGACACGAACCTTCCTAACAAGCCTTATGGCTCTCTTCTCCTTTACTGCTTCCTTGCTTTGCTCCTGCTCCCTTTTCCAATTTACACACACGGCTCTCCTCAGCACAGACCAGGTTCATGACATGAATTCAAGGTTCATTTCCATTTCTTCTCTGAAATTGGAAATATATCTGATTTAACAATCAGCTCATGTAAAAGAGACTAATATTTAGTATGATGGGTCCTGCCCAGAACAATTTCCTGGACCATATCACAAGTGGTAAGATGTGGAAACCATGGCAGATGGAACTCATTATTCACTGAGAGTTGTACTTACGGCTCAGAGTTAACTCTGTGGCCCAATCGTCCTGTTAAAGGAAAAGTGATGCTTTCACTCTGAATCTTAAAAGTGTGACCTAATGTAAACACTGTGATCTTGATCCTTTTTTTTTGTAGTGAATATTCAAATTGTTCTATTCAAAAACAAAACAAGACAAAAAAACTGCAAAAAATTAAAGATTTTAATTCTACTCATTAATAGCATTAGTTTCAAATTTTTGACAAGGTTAAATAGACAATTATAAATTTTTATGCAATCAAATATTCAGAATTATAGTACTTACATCAATTTATTCCAAGTACATATTAAAAATCTAGATTTAACACCCTTAACTCTTAAGCACAACATTTTTACCAAATAAAAATTTCAGCATTACAAAATACTTATAAACCATGACAGCATTGTTTTCTCTGTTCTATTTGCTTTACATTTAAAAAAAATCTCTGTTCTCACAGAACTAGTGTAATCAAGTACTTTTAAGAGGTTCTCTTATATATCTTTATGGCATCATTTGGCTTAGAATCAACTGAAATGAGAAAATCTGTAGAGAACATTCCAGGATGTAACTTCTTTCATTTCCTATGTCTATGTCAAGCACAGCAGATGGTCTGTAGTCATTTGATGATATTTAGCATCCTTGTTAAACCTGTATCACATTTCATTAAACAATTACTATACTATAAGCAATTGTTCCTACACACGTGGATCTTTTAAATTATTTACCAGAACATTTCATTCAAACACTTTCTATAGTTTCCTAGGTAGTGCTTGTGAATATCAAGTAAGTCTTTGAATTCAAGAGTGATGATAAAGAAAAAAAAAATGATGGTTATTTTAGCTTTAAAAATTGTCAGGCATGCAATTGTATTATCATTGTGAATTTCCGTAATAAGCATGTCCTCAAGTTATTAGATCTTATGGCAACTACCATCCCATTTGTTACTTTAATTATGTCTGAAATTGTTATTGGCTACTTTTGAAATTAAATTTACAAAATATTATTATGTGAATAAAAGCAAATCCTATGAGAGCATTAAATTCAGAATCACAATATAGCCTGTAGTAAATTACTAAACTGTGATAGCCTTCATAAAGTCATATTGTGTGTAGGTAAATGCTTATGTGTAACATAATGTCAAGACATACTTCTATTAAAGAGGAAAGCAACTCAGATGGTGGCTGTCTCCATGAGATTCCTCACTTTCTTACAATACTTGGCTTTTCTTTTCAGCCTTCCCAAAATTTATACCCTGGACACAGCAAGCTGCTATGCAGGGAAAATGTTATACTAACCTACAAATGAACAATGAATTGCCCTCAAGTGGAGAGTCCCAGCAGTGTAGCTGCCAGATGTCAGTCTCACTGTAGTTAAACTGTGGGAACTACTACATTTCCACATTCGTAATTTGTGGCTCTGATACATGTGGAGTGCTATTTCCACTTACTGAGAAAGAAGCCATTTGTAGGAAGCATAATATCATGAGTGACGATTTTTTTTCTTTTCTCTGACTTTTTTCTTTTTTTTCATAGTGACTGGGTGGAAGAATTCTTCATATAAAAAACAGAACTCTTTTAAAAAGGCAGTGCCAGTATTTTAAACCATATAAAAGTAATTTCTCTGTCCTTCCATATCCAATTTCTTTACAAAAAATGAGTTTTTATTCTAATATTATTAGAAATAGCTGCTTTCTTTTCATATTATCTTGCTTGAGTGAAGATGGACGTTTTTGAAATTTAATAATAATTCATTTATAACAACAGAATTCTAAAATAATATTTTTCAGAATCTGAGGTGTTAGAAAGAATGTTAATAGAAATACTCATTAATGATTTCAAAGACTTCTACAAGAATTTTGAGGAGTTATCCAAAATTGTTGCTGAATCTCTTTTAGACAATAAATAAATAAATTAATTCTAAAATGTAATGAAAACAGTTGCATCTCAAACTCTACCCTTATTAATTTCAAAGAAAATAAAATCTATTTCATCCAGCCATATTAAATTACAGCATGTAATATATATATATATATATATATATATATATATATAATTACAACTGAGTTAAATTTAGTTAGTTAGTTTTAGAATGAATCTAATGGTTAAATAAGAAACAATTTAGTTTACTATTCAAATTATTTACTAATTTTATTCAAAACAAAATCTGCTACTCTTCCTATTTGAAATAGGTTGCCCCCACCACCATTTTTTCTAGTTGTAGCTTTGAATGGAATCCATTCTTGTGCCTGTGTACACAGGTCTTGGTTTTGTTTTTGTTTTTAATTTATTATTTAATCTTTTTTACCTTCCAGACTTTATGCCCTTCCTGGTCCACCCTCTGATGACTGTTCCACTTTCCATATCTCCTCACTTCTGTCCCCATATCCCAACCCCAGATTCCAAGAGGATGGCCCACCCCAATTCCCATCAACACCCGACCAGACCTCCTCACACTCTGGGGTCACAAGTCTCTCAAAGGTTTAGCTCTTTTTGTCTGACTTGAGTCCAGACCCAGCACTCCTCTGCTGTATACATCCTGGGGACCTAATACCAGTTGGTGTATGATCCCTGTTTGGTGGCTCAGTATCTGCAGTATCCCAGAGGTCCATGTTAGTTGAGCTGCAGTTCTTCCTATGGGCTTGTCCTCTTACTCAGCTTCTTCCAGTTTTTCCCTAATACAGGGGTCAGCTGCTTCTTACCATTATTTGGGTGTAAATATCTGCATCTTACTCAGGTGCTTGTTGGGCCTTTTGGAGGGAGGGCAGTCATGATGGTCCCCTGTTTGTAAGCACACATTAGCATTAGTAATAGTTTCTGGCCTTGGGGTTTGCCTCTGAGCTTGAACCCAATTTGGGCCTGTAAGTGGGCCTTTTTTTCCTCAGGCTCTTCACTATTTTTGTTCCCGCTGTTCTTTAAGGCAGAAACAATTCTGGGTGAGAGTTTTTGACTGTGGGATGGCCACCCCATCCCTCCATATGATTCCCTGTCATTATACTGGAGGTGGACTCTACAAGTTCCCTCTCCCCACTGTAGGATATTTCATCTAAGGCACATAGAATCGTGAGAGTCTCTCACGTCCCGGGTCTCTGGTACAACCTAGAGGGCCCCACTCCACCTTGTGAGGTTGCCTGTTCCAATGATTTGTGGTGGCCCTCAGGGCTTCATTACTGCCCTCCTCCCTTGCCAATACCTCCAATACCTGATCATATTCCCCTCTTCCCCTCAGGGTC
The DNA here is from genome assembly GCF_021556685.1 of Rattus norvegicus. Taxonomy (NCBI): domain Eukaryota; kingdom Metazoa; phylum Chordata; class Mammalia; order Rodentia; family Muridae; genus Rattus; species Rattus norvegicus. Next base: position 68,053,666 of record NC_141542.1, on the reverse strand, counting down.
ACTTTTCCACCTAGGTCCCTATCTCCTCCTCCTCCTCCTGTGATTGCTGTCTTCTCCCTCCTAAGAGGAATTAAGGCATCCTCTCTTGGGCCCTTCAGTTTGTTAGTTTTCTTGAGTTCTGTGGATTGTATTTTGGGTATTCTGTACTTTTTTTTGGCTAATATCCACTTAGTGAGTACATACCATGCATATCCATTTGAGTCTAAGTTCCTCATTCAGGATGATATTGTCTAGTTCCATCCATTTCCCTGCAACACTCATGATTTCCTCATTTTTTAGAAAAATATCAGTTGATTTATTCAATGTAACTAGGATGCTGAAAATTATATGCAATACTGTGAATATCAGAGACATGGGTAAGCAGGTATACAAGCCCTTCAGTAACTGATATACTATGAATACCTAAAGATGGGCTTAAGGTAGCATTTTTTAAAAGTGGTTAGACGATTCTGCTTATTCATGCTATAGTGATCTTTCTCATTGGAAAATTTCTCATCTTCCCTTTCTGGTCCAGCTTAAGAGTTCTGACATTGCTTGAGTGTTCTTAACTAATTCATTTTTCTTTCTTTTTTAATTGGACTTTTCATTTACATTTCAAATGTTATCCCCTTTTTCCAGTTTCTCATCCAAACCCCCACTATACCATTCACCTCCCCCTTCCTATGAGGGTGTTCCCCCACCCAACCACCCACCCCTTCCTGCCTCCCAGGCCTGACATTCCCCTACACTGGGGGATCTAGTCTTGGCAGGACCAAGGACTTCTCCTTCCAGTGGTGACCAATAAAGCCTTCCTCTACTTCATATGAGGCTGGAGCCATGGGTATGTCCATGTGTACTCTTTGGATGGTGGTTTAGAACCCTGGGAGCTCTGGTTGGATGGTATTGTTGTTCTTATGAAGTTGTAATCCCCTTTAGCTTGTTCAATCTTTACCCTACCTCCTGCAATGGGGACCCCATTCTCAGTTCAATGGTTGGCTGCATGCGTTCCTCATTCTTAATACTTGAGTTGTATTCCATTGTTTAAATGAACCACATTTTCTGTATCCATTCTTCTTTAGTAAGGTTTCTTTTATGGATGTAGGTTTCCTTGCATTTGGAACATAGATATTTAGAATTGAGAGTTGATCTTGGTGGATCTTTTTCCTTTGATGAATATGAAGTGTCTGTCCTTAACTTTTTTGATAACTTTTGGTTGAAAGTCGATTTTATTCGATATTAGAATAGCTACTACATCTTGTTTCTTTGGATCATTTGCTTGGAAAGTTGTTTTCCAGCCTTTTACTCTGAGATAGTGTCTGTCTTTGTCTCAGGTGTGCTTCCTGTATGCAGCAAAATGCTGGGTCCTCTTTATGTATCCGGTATGTTAGTCTATGTATTTTGTTGGGGAATTGAGTCCATTGATGTTAAGAGATATTAAGGAATAGTGATTGTTGTTTCCTGTTGTTTTTGTTGTTAGAGGTAGAATTATGTTTGTGTGGCTCTATTCTTTTGGTTTTGTTTAGGAGATTACTTTCTTGCCTTTTCTAGGATGTAGTTTCCCTCTTTGTGTTGAAGTTTTCCATCTATTATCCTTTGTAGGACTGGATTTGTAGAAATATATTGTGTATATTTGGTTTTGTCATGGAATATCTTGGTTCTCTACCTATGTTAATTGAAATTTTTGCTGGATGTAGTAGTCTTGGCTGGCATTTGTGTTCTCCGAGTGTCTGTATGACATCTGCCCAGGATATTCTGTCTTTTATTATCTCTGACGAGAAGTCTAGTGTAATTCTGATAGGTCTACCTTTATATGTTACTTGATGTTTTTCCCTTAGTGCTTTTTAAATACTTTGTTTTGTGCTTTTGATGTTTTGATTATTATGCAACAGGAGGAATTTCTTTCCTCATCTAATCTATTTGGAGTTCTGTAGACTTCTTGTATGCTTATGGGCATCTCTTTCTTTAGGTTAGGGATGTTTTCTTCTATAATTTTGCTGAAGATATTTACTGGCCCTCCAAGTAGGAAGTCTTCACTCTCTTCTATACCTATTATCCTTAGGTTTGATCTTCTCATTGTTTCCTGGATTTCCTGGATATTTTGAGCTAGGAACTTTTTGCATTTTACATTATCCTTAATGATTCTGTCTATGTTTCCTATGTTATCCTCAGTACCTGAGTTTCTCTCTTCTATCTCTTGTATTCTGTTGGTGATGCTTGCATCTATGATTCCTGATCTCTACCCTAGGATTTCTATCTCTGGGATTATCTCCCTTTGTGCTTTCTCTATTGTTTTTATTTCCATTTTGAAATCCTGGAGAGTTTTGTTCAATTCCTTCACCTGTTTGTGTTTTCCTGTAATTCTTTGAGGGACTTTTGTGTTTCCTCTTTAAGGGCTTCTACTTGTTTACTTGTGGTATCCTGCATTTCTTTAAGGGAGTTATGTATGTCCTTCTTAAAGTTCTCTATCATCATCATAAAATGTAATTTTATATCTAAATCTTGCTTTAACAGTGTGTTTGGATATCCAGTATTTGCTTGGTGGGCCAACTGGGCTCTGATGATGCCAAGTAGTCTTGGTTTCTGTTGCTTAGGTTTTTGAGTTTGCCTCTTGCTATCAGGTTGTCTCTGGTGGTGGCTTGTCTTGCTGTCTCTAACAGCAGCCTGACCCTCCCGTAGGCCTGTGTGTCAGCACTCTTGTAGACCTATTTTCTTTCAGCCAGATCTAAGAACAGAGAGCTACTCCTGGGTTTGTGCGACCTGAAGCCTTCGGGTGGGTTGTGTAGTGCAGAAGAGTTGGTCTTACCTTTGCTCTCAGGTGTGTAGGCAACTTGCTTTCATCTCTTGGTGCAGGCAGAAACCAGAAGGGTCCTGCCCCAACTGCTCCTAGGTCCCTGTGACCAGAGTAGACAGATGGCACTAGGAAGTGTCCTCTTGGGTGAGGAATGTGGGGAGGAAGTAGTTGTCTCTTCTAAGTTCTAAGAATTGTCCGTGCTTCTGGGAGTTCAGCTCTCTTCCCAACAGGATTTGGGTGCAGGGAGCTGTGGGACTGGTTCGGTTCAGTTCGGGGCACAGCAAGAGACTGGAAGTGTCCTTTCCCAGACAACTTCTGCCTGTACGTGTCCTGAGGCCACCAGGAGGGTCACATGGAGCAGAAAATTTGGTCTTACCTCTGCTCTCAGGTGTGTAGGCAATCCTGGCTACTGGCTTTCAGCTCTAGATTAAGGCAGAAACCCAAAGAGTCATGCTCCTGACTTCTCCTAGGTTCCTGTGCCCAGAGGGCACAGATGAAACTCAGCAGTTTCCTCTTGTGTCAGGAATCTATCCATTCTGCTATTGTGGCTCATCTGGATTGTTTCCAGCTTCTGGCTATCACAAATAAGGCTGCTATGAACATTGAAACACGTGGGAAATTTTTATGTGTCATTTAAAATATTTTGTGCTGTTACTTTTTGTAGAATTTTAGAAAGTATTTTCTCTTTAATGTTTGATATCACATTCATACTGTCTTATACTTAGTGTCTTTCAGGTTTCCAGACTTTATATACGTGCGTGTGTGTGTGTGTGTGTGTGTGTGTGTGTGTGTGTGTGTAACATAGTTTTAAGGAATAAATTAAGCTTTCATATAGTAGCTTTTGTTTTTCATCTTATAGTAGACATTTTTAACACTTTCTGTCTAAATGTGGCATTAAAATGTGTCATTATGCCATAGCATAGACATTAATATTTCTTTTTCTTTCCAGATCCTTATTAAATTTTCATAATTAAAGGTCTATATGTATTTAAAAGCCCACAATAAAATTTAAGCTACCAATTCTTAAAGCACTAGTATCTTATAATTAGTTTTATACTTCATAATTCCCTCATTTAGTAATTATGAAACATGTTCTTTATCATATCTCCATGTTGCCTCATTTAACTTTTGTTCAGAATATGCCTCCGCAAAGAGCTAGGATTGCTTCTGGAGCACCTTTTAACAAGGAAAAGCTGGCAGGAATCTTTCAATTATAATGTCAAGGTTTATTATGTGGAACAGCAGCAAACATGGTAGTTTGGCATGGGTGGAGCACACACATCAATCAAGAGACCAAGAGAGACAGTAACGAAAAGACTCTCACAAATAAGCCTAACTGAATCATGCCATTGATGCAGGATCATTTATGAAGGAGCAAGGAAGCTCTTGCTATCAAATGTTGGCAGCTCAGTTCTGGAACCAAAAGGAAAGGCACACACCTCATTTTAAATCAGCCCAAATAAAGTAACATTTTGTTTACATTTGGACTTATATATAAAAAAGGATAAAGTGATTTTTTTGTTACTCAGTTTTTAATGCTTTCTTTAATAGTATTTTCTCACACTCATTTAAAAATATTTGTTTAATTTTTTTTGTGTGTGTGCTGTCTTGGTTTGATGGAGGTTCAGAGCTTTCTAGACTGGTTGCATTCTTTTAAGCATATTCTTGGATTTTTATATCAAGCTATTGTAGAATTTCTCAAAATAGAAGTATCTAATAGCTTTTTTTCCTGAAAAGTGTCAGTAAGTTTTGTGATGCTTTGGGGGGGCTGGAGTATTCACACTAGACCAAAGAGTTACTCATGCGTTTCCCCTGCAGATCTTTTAGATAATATATTTACAAGCTATTGTGTCAGTGTCTGGTGCAAGTAATGTTCCATGAGAGACTCCAAGAATCAGGGAGATAATGAATTTACCATACCAACTTTGTCACCAGATAGAAGATAGAAACTGTTATTTCCAGGGTTCCATAGTTATATAAAGGCATTATGATACTCTTCCTCAGTTTCCCACCTCTCCATCACAGATACTCTTCAAGTTTTTGTGTTATTTCTACAGTTTGCCATTGATTGTGCTAAATATCCTTCACATTATTCAGAAAAAAAAAGTATATTCTTAAAATGATAATTGTAACTTAGCTGGCATGTCAAAATTTTCATTGTCAATTGCTTCAATTCATTTGACCTTATTAAAAAAGAATGACGATGAAATGAAAGAGTAATTGAAGGACATGATATTAGTGAACACAATAAATATTTTGCCTCTCAAAATTAAAAAATATCACAAAATGTCAGACATGCTTTAATTATTGCAATTTAGACTATCAACAATTTTCTTCCTAAGTTTTGAAGTAATAAACATCTCATTTTAAGTGTAAATTGCCTTCATTTTGCAATTATACACGAAAATCATGCCATCCTTTTTTATTAGGAACGTGAAATTTATTTTCAAGTACTGAAATTTGACCTTATTCACAAGTTGGGTGTCCACAGTTTTCATTACTCATGGTCAGTTACAGTTTCAAAATAACATATTGAAAAACAGTTTCAGAAACAAAAACCAAAACCTTATAAATTTAAATTTGCATGCGTTTACAAGAATGATGTTGAATTTTCATACTGTATTGATGCCTTTCTTCTAAGACAGAAACTGTCCCAAATTCCAAAATATTTATATTTCATGCTTTATTTAGCCACTAAGTAACTTACTACTGTATCAGGTATTTGAACCATTGTAACGGTATTACGGTTATCATGTTTCACATAATTAAAGTAGTCAAAGGTTATGTCAGAGGGCTCACTTCATTCGTGAGTCAATATAAAGCATTTTATAAGTGCACAGATGTAAGGAAAATTGTATGTATGCAATAACATTTATGATTTCTGAGGCAAATAGAAATACTGCAACCAGATATGATAAGAAGAAAATGCAATAGAAAAGTTCTTATATCTCACTAATGTTCAATATTGATTAAGCATTCACTTCTAAAAATGTGTTTTTAAAAGCAATGTCTATAATTAAAGTCATAATTGAGTACTTTAAAATAGAACTTAAATGAGAAACAAAAAAACTTCATCATATAATGATAATGTTTTATAAGACTACTTCTTTCAGTATACGCAATAAAATATTTCATAGCACAATATGGAACAAATGAAAATGGTTTATAAAATATTTTAATGAAGTCATTTCAGTGATTTCATTTTTTATGTTCCCAACTGGAGGGCCAGTAATGCTCTATAAATGTTAGAAACATCATGGGCAAGAAAATGACTTGCTGTTGAAAAGACTCTTTAGGTAACAGAAAGCTTGTGTTATTTGTGCCCTGTTATTTTCTTGATTAAAAGAAAGAGACATCATTATACAACTACTGAAGGCCTTGGGAAGCACCAAGATGTATTGTCCGTCTGGTTTGCCATTGTCTTAACAGCTTCCATGTCTTAATGGATTCATGCTGGGATAGTATGAAAAATGCACTCCTGTAAAAGTGTTAGCATAGTACTGCAATTTGAGTTCACGAAACAGAAGCTCAACACCTTAATTTATAACAAAAAATATTTCTTATAAATGTTAAACAATGCTTCCTCATTTAGATTTTCAGAAATTGTTTATCTCATTTTCTCTAGCTAAATGGTTTTCTTTCAGTGATTTGTTTTTACTAATTTGTGCACTACCCCTTACAACAATAATAATCATATGTGCACAGCATTTAAACCTTTACAGATGTCTTACATACACCAGTGAACACACAGATTAGTCAAAATAACCAAGTGATTTCAGCTTAGCTACAGTTCGATGCTTCAAAATTATTGGACAAAATTGTCAGTTACTAATAATGAAGTACATTTGTATTTGTACTGGATAAACCAATATGAATTTAAAAATTAATATGAATTAATGTGAAAAATAGAAAATAAACAAAAGTAAAACGTGACTCATTTTAATGAGTTTGTCAGGGCCTTGAAACTTCATTTAAACTCTGATCAAGTCTCGTGCAAAATTGAGAAACATTGAAATAACTCAAGTTTTAGAATAATATTACCCAAGCGAATGAGTTTGTTTCAATGTCTATTATGGTATAGACCCATTACTAACTTCAAAATCTAAAGGTGAATCTGATAACTAAGTAAAAACCACACCTTAATTATCCTTAGAAATGTGTTGAGGAAGTCTATTAGCTCCAAGCTCACAAAGAGGGGAATTGTGCCTATAAAATATGAATTCACAGAAGCCTGGAAAAAAAACTTTTTCCTTTGTAAGAATCTCCCTGAAGAATGAAAACATTATTAGTGTAGTGGTTATATTTACATAAAATTGTGTTTTAACATAAAAAAATCAATAGGTATGTTTACTTTCTATAGATTGGCAAGTATATATTACAAACTAATATATATAAACAGTTTATATCTAAAATCTGAAGCATCAATAATATTCACAAATTATACTGATTGAAAGAGAGTATGTCTTATTTTGTAGTTATTGTGAAATGAATTATTTTTGAATTAGCATAAGGAGACGAGCCATGCCTACACCATCATTCCTAGCTATTCCACTGGTTGTGTGCGATTGAGGCTAGAAGAGACTAATTCATTATATATTATGACAATAATTGCAGGGATTGTGATATGAATCATTATTATATGTTACATTTATATAAAAAATCTTTATAAACCAAACACTCAGCTGTAGCTTTATGAGTTCCAAAAAACAATAATTGTAAACATTTACATTTTAAATTAAGTCATAAATAATGTTATATACCATGTAACTAAAATTCTAAAGCAAATTATTGTTTTTTGATTTAACTGTGATAATCTATATGCTTCTGCTTAATAAAGTTTGAATTATATCTCACTTCTTCTTCAAAATCCGTAGGCATATTGTTTTGGTTATATCCACGCACATGGTCCAAATCCCTCAGAATCTGTGCATTCATATCAGAAATATTTCACATTTTTTTCAATTTTAATTAACATGAATCTAGATTTTCTTCTAATGAAATTTGACATTGTGTTGTTACTACATGATGGCAAAGAATCGGTTAACTTAAATAACATATCAAATACTGGCAGAATTTTATTATTTTTTTCAGAATCTTAGTGTCCACAGCTCATCAATCTGCTAAAATTTACAAGTCTGTGAATATTTTCATTGCCTTGTAAAACAAAATATCTAAACCTTGAATCTACACCATTTGTGGTTTTTGACACTACCTATTCTATTCATTCATAAGTAGTTTATTGATTATTTATAATCATAGTATTACTTGGATACTTGTATTACTATGTAATATGACATTTGAAAACAGTCAATAACAGACCCCAAACTTTCTTCTTCTGGTTCTAGAAGACTGAGTCTTAAAAACCTTTCCCACCTACACCTTATGTTCAACCCACTGGTTCTAGCACACAGACTGCCTTCAATGCCTAAGCTTTGTCTGACCAACTCTGGCCTTAACAACTTCTAGGATTTCAGCAGGAATTACCCTTTCTACCACTCACTCCTCTCCTTACCATCCTCCACACACAGGAACTTCTGAACCACCCTTACACTCATTTGTTCCTATCTCCCATACCCGCTCTAGAATCCTTTTCATAAGTCTCTCCCACCCTGTTTATCCAGACCTGCAGCCAAACCATTAGCCAATCCCCTCTTTCCACATCACTTCATTCTACTCAAGTCACTTTCAACCTGTAGGCCCAGCAATTACCACAATTAATATCCACAGTCAGATAATAACATATTATGGCCCTAAATACCCATCTAAAAACACAGGCTGATGTAATAAATTAGGAAATAATTCTGTTGCCTCTAAGAAATACATTTTAACATTAAAAAATGATGGATAAAAGTATTCTCATCAAATTGGAAAAGAAAAAAACAAAACAAAACCAAAACAGCCCATGGTGTCCTAATGTTTGACAAGATAGACTTCAAGCTATAATCAGAAGAGATAAAGAGATGTTTTTCATTTTAACCAAGAAAAGAGTTAATCAAGTAGACATAGGTGTCCCAAATATACATGTATGAAACTCAGCCGTGCTTAATTTCATTAAAACAAAATGAAATGGGTCTCCATGTAAATAACTTCTAGTGGTGCTGGGGATTGAACCCAGGGCTTTTTACATGCTCAGCAAACACTCAAACAATGAGATAAACCACATACTCCTGTATGAAGGAAATACAAGGACAAAGAGTGGAGCAGAGTCTACTCCAGTTAGGAATTCATTCCATCTGCAGACATGAATCCGAGGTACTATTGCTGATTCAAGAAGCTTGCCAACAGGAGCCTGGTATAGCTCTCCCCTGAGAGGCTCTGCCAGAGTCTGACCAATACAGATGTGGATGCTTTCAGCCAATCATTGGACTGATCATAGGGGCCCAATGGAAGAGTTAGGGGAAGGACTAGCAGAACTGAAGGAAATTACAACCCCACAGGAAGAACAACAGTATCAACCAACCAGGCATGCCAGAGCTCCCAGGGACTTAACCAACAACCAACAAGTAGCCATAGGGGATCCCCTGGCTCCAGTAGCATTTGTAGCAAAGGATTTCTTATGTGGTATCAATGGGAGGAGAGGCCCTTGGTCCTGTGGAGGCGTGATGCCCTGATGCCCCAGTGTAGGTTAATGCTAGGATAGTGAGGTGGTTGTGGGTATGTGAGTAGGAGGGTGAGCACCCTCATAGAATCAGGCGTTAGCAGCATGGGAAAAGATGCTTGCAGAGGGGAAAACAGGAAGAGGGCAACATTTGAAATGTGTAAATAAATAAAATTATCAAAATATGGAAACAAACTAAACAAAACCAAAAACTACTGTTGGATTTAAATATGTAGATTGACATAACTCAATAGAGAGGTCATCTGAACAAAGAGTAATATAAACAACTCAACTTATTGACATCAATCAAATGGATACAAGAGATACAAAAAATTGAACCAATGTAAATATGGTTCTTGAGAAGATAGACAAGAGTGACAACCATGGCCTAGTGTGGAAAGAATGTAAGAGCTAAAGGATAAGTGAGTTTGTTGTGAAATGTGATTTCCTAATAATAGGAGAAGTTGTGCATACTGATCAATATAACTGCCGGAATATCACCTGACCAGGGACAACAATAACATGTCAGTGTAGATGGAGCAAAAGCCTTGAGACTTCAGCCCTACAAGAAGAACTACATAGGCTACTGAGGAATTCTGAGAGCAAAAGAAATAGAAATCTCCAGCATGAAGCACACCAGTTGGTTATAAGAACCTAAACGGTCAGATAGAGACTCCTTAAAACACACACAGAAGTTCCATTAAAGAGTTAGCAATCAATATTTAGAATATATATATATATATATAGTAAATATTAGTATATTGAAAGGGTTAGAAAGAAGGGAAGTAGGGAGAAATAATCCTGTAGTTGCAAAGTAAATAAAAGAAAAAGAAAAGCATCCAAATATCTGTGATAAAGCTTAAACAATGTCCCTGCTAACAATAAGCTCATAACATTTTTATTATCACACATAAAGATAAAGAATAAAATAGAAGTACTACAAAGTTTTAAACTACCCTTCACAAATGATGTGAATCTGAATGCTCAGCCTTCTTTGATCAAATCCACAAACCTTGAAATAAACTACGAATGGCCCTTGAGACAAACTGAACCAGTAACTGTGTGATAGAGGTCACCACAGGTCCTCATCTACCATTCTTTGCTAATTCCCTGTACTAGAAGGTGACTACTCTTTCAAATGCTAGCCTGGAAGGCTGTAAGCACCAGTATTCATCTTCTGTCAGTGATACAGTTATAGGCATGTGAAGGAGCCCCATTAATGACATGAGTTTGGGGATCCAAACTATAGTCTTCATGTTTTCTCAGAATACCCTTCTAATTGCTGAACTATTTCTTAGTCTTTGAATCAAATGCAACATAAGAAACTCTTATGGTTTTTTAACAAATGTGTTAAGTTGGTGCAGTTCTAAAGTTTAAACCTTAACAAAGTGCTAAAGAAAAAAAGAATTTAAAAATGCATAGTAAATGTACATACAAAAAGGCTTCTGTGACAGTTATTCCAAGACTACTATGGAAAGAATTCTTTTTCAATTTAAGAAGTTTTAAAATACTTTGTGAAATATGACATACTGATTTCTGAAAATGAATATATAAAAGAGATATAAAATTTAACTGGATATACATAATGCCAGTATTGATACATTTAAGGTAATGTGTCATTAACTTAGAATCAGCATAACAGAAATTATTACAAGTTTTCACTAAATACCAGAGGAATCAATAGATGTTAAAGTCAATTTTGATAGTGTCCATAATGTCCCTGTCTTAACAATTTGAAGAATAAATTCATGAACCACATAGTATAAATTTGGAAAAGAATAATAAATTTCTTGGCAGGAGTTTAAGAGAGTAGGATATACTTACTTCTGTGTAGTAAGAGTGGATCTTCAGGAATGCATGCTGTGGACCTTCTTATCCTGGGATGTTTTAAAGAAGCTGTTGTAGAAACCATAGTTGGTATGGGGAGAAAGATGAGTTAAAGCATCCCGTTTGCCCACCAATCATATACAAATGTCTTCTCTCAGGTAAAACCATCTCCTGATGCATTCCTTCTAGGCAAGGCTAAGAGGTAATAAGGAACTAGAATCCAGAACTTTCTTTTTGAATTCCTAGTCTCAGGCAAGGTCATTGTTTTTCTTTGAGTCCTGCACTGCGGTTCATACCAGTTTTCACCTCCTCTTCTGATAAAATTCAAAACTAACCAAGGATATAGCATATCATAAAGAAGTGTCAACATAAAATGATCATCAGCTTGAAGAGGGGTTTAGTTATCTGAATACAACTAGTATGAATTTCAAATGGTGTACTTACTATGAAGAAACTGGTGGTTTCTGACAGTTTGAGGAGAGAGTATGATATGAAATAAGCAGTGAAGGTCCTAGGAATTTACCTTTGGGAAAAGAAAATCAGAGTTCTTTCAGAAGTCCACACCAAATTTTCATAAGAGATTTTGTTCAAAATATTCTAATGTTCGTAAAACACAATTCAAGTGAGTGGGTAGAGGGTATTTTGTATCTATATAATTGAAAATATTCTGACACAGTAAGAAAAAATATACATTAATTAATATTATTTTAATTATTTTTATTGATAGAAAAATGTAAGCCTTCAAGGCCATGAACAATGTGGTTGATTGATTTTTCAGAATATATCATTTTAATTATAAAAAATAATTTGGAAAGCAAAATATTAATTGAGAAGTATCAGACACCTGTTTTATGTAGAAGGTCATGCAGTCATAGACTGCAATTCCAAAGATGCTTGTCTTTGTGAGCCTGCCCAGTATTTCAAGTAGTGAGTAAATGAACTGAACATGATAAAATTGTTTAAAGCTCAATTCACACATGCATGTGCAAAGGACAAATCGACCTACAGAAATTTCATTAGAATACAATTTAAATAGATGCTCTGGTTGTAATCCTTTACTGTAGTTTTGCTACATCATCATTAAATGCATCTCTTGAAATTTCAGGTTTTAGAATTTTATGACAAATGATGGGCAGGGAGTGTGGCAAAATAAATACAGCAAAAGTTTTTCATTCTTATCCTTTCATCAGTGCATTAATAATTCAAAAATACCAAATATTACCTATTCAGTATTTTCTCAAGTGTTAAATATGAATTTATGATACATTGTGATTATATTCAAATAACAAGTGGAGATATAGAAGGGGAAGCATACATTTTGTCTATGTATGGCATGAAAGATGAATCATCATAGTTGTTCATTTTCTTTCAAAACCTTGTCTCAACTAATTTAATTAAGACAGTTCATTTCACTAAAGCTGAAATGCTTTCACAACATTGCAATGTGATAATTTTTCTGGGAAAATAAAAGCAAGAATACATTCACTCCAAATAAGGCTTAGCACAGAACGAAGAAGGATCCTACAAAGTTCAACTTTGCAGAAAAGTAAGTTTATTGAACTTATTCACTTAGTACAGATGAAGAGTGTAAACCCCTAAAAGGCTCTCCTACCACAAACACCCATTTCATCATAAATGAAGACCTCCTGGAACTACACCATGGAGTCCCACTTGAAAGTAACTTTCCATTGAATAAAAATCTGCTAAGATGAATTAAAGCATGTGGACAGAGTCTTAGGTGAAGACACTGTGCCTTTCTCCTATTTCCTTTTACAAGGAAAGTCAACATTACTGTTATTGTAGGGCATTGTATCTTTATATAGATGACTTTGGCACCATGAAATCCAAGCCATCACAATATGCACCCTGATGTGGCATCATATTATTCTGAGTAGAGATATATCATAAACCATCCAATGGAAAAAAGCATTTTTCAGCAAATGGTGCTGGTTCAACTGGAGGGCAGCATGTAGAAGAATGCAAATCGATCCATGCTTATTATCCTGTACAAAGCCTAAGTCCATGTGGATCAAGGACCTCCACATCAAACCAGATACACTCAAACTAATAGAAGACAAAGTGGGAAAGCATCTTGAACACATGGGCACTGAAAAAAAATTCCTGAACAAAACACCAATGGCTTATGCTCTAAGATCAAGAATCGACAAATGGGATCTCATAAAACTGCAATGCTTCTGTAAGGCAAAGGACACTGTTGTTAGGACAAAACAGCAACCAACACATTGGGAAAAGATCTTTCCAATCCTACAACTGATAGAGGACTTATATCCAAAATATACAAAGAACTCAAGAAGTTAGATGGCAGGGAAACAAATAATCCTATTAAAAAATGGAGTTCAGAGCTAAACAAAGAATTCACAGCTGAGGAATCCCGAATGGCTGAGAAACACCTAAAGAAATGTTCAAAATCTTTAGTCATAAGGGAAATGCAAATCAAAACAACCCTGAGATTTCACCTCACACCAGTGAGAATGGCTAAGATCAAAAACTCAGGTGACAGCAGATTCTGGTAAGGATGTGGAGAAAGAGGAACACTCCTCCATTGTTGGTGGGATTGCAGACTGGTAAAACCATTCTGGAAATCAGTCTGGAGGTTCCTCAGAAAATTGGACATTGAACTACCTGAGGACCCAGCTATTCCTCTCTTGGGCATATAGTCAAAAAATGCCCCAACATATAACAAAGACAAATGCTCTACTATGTTCATAGCAGTCTTATTTATGATAGCCAGAAGCTGGAAAGAACCCAGATGCCCTTCAACAGAGGGTTAGGGGGATACAGAAAATGTGGTACATTTACACAATGGAATATTACTCAGCTATCATAAACAATGACTTTATGAAATTCATAGGCAAATGGATAGAACTGAAAAATATCATCCTGATTGAGGTAACCCAATCACAGAAACGCACACATGGTATGCACTCATTGATAAGTGGATATTAGCCCAAATGCTCGAATTACCCTAGATGCACAGAACACATGAAACTCAAGAAGGATGACCAAAATGTGAATGCTTCACTCCTTCTTTAAAGGGGAACAAGAATACTCTTGGGAACGAATAGGGAGACAAAGTTTACAACAGAGGCAGAAGGAACACCCATTCAGAGCCTGCCCCACATGTGACTCATACATATACAGCCACCAAACTAGATTAGATGGATGAAGCAAAGAAGTGCAGGCCGACAGCAACCAGATGTAGATCTCTCCTGAGAGACACAGCCAGAATACAGCAAATACATAGGTGAATGCCAGCATTAAACCACTGAACTGAGAACGGAACCCCCGTTGAAGGAATCAGAGAAGGAACTGAAAGATCTTGAAGGGGCTTGAGACCCCATATGAACAACAATGTCAAGCAACCAGAGCCTCCAGGGACTAAGCCACTACCCAAGACTATACATGGACTTACCCTAGCCTCCAACCTTATAGGTAGTAAGGGCATTAGTGGAAGGGGAAGCCCTTGGTCCTGCCAAGACTCAACCCCCACTGAACATGATTGTTGGGAGCAGGGTCGTAATGGGGGGAGAGTATGGAGGGGAACACCAATAGAGAAGGGGAGAGGGAAGGGTTAGGGGGATGTTGGGCCGGATACTGGGAAAGGGAATAACAATCGAAATGTAAATAAGTAATACCGAAGTTAATAAAGATGAAAAAATGTTGAAACTTTTCTATTAAATTAGAGGATTAACATTTCAATCTACACCCCCAAATAACCAATCAGTTCTTCACTCATAAAGAGAAGTATATGTCTCAAAATATGCTTTTGGAAATGTGTTGTTGGGAAGCCCCAAGAACGTTATCAAAAATAATATTTTTAATTAGTAATTAAAGTATTAATTAATTAATTAATTATTAGTATGTCTACTGTAGGTAAACTGAAAAACTTAGAAAAACCTCACAGGCATAAAAATCATATGTAAAATTTAACAGTGGTGAACATTAGTGCCTATATTACAATTATCCTGAAGATGATGAAGTAAGCTTGTATAGCAATTTCTGTGCATACCTTTAAAGACTATATGAGTGCAACTAATTAAAGTAGTTATAAAAACGATCCATTTCTATCACAAAAAACATATTTATCTCTCAGATTTTAATACAGAACCTTCTCATTTCTTCTCATTCATTAGAAGAAAAAGTCTTTATTGAGCATCAAATACAAAGAAAAAGCATACTAAGTGAGAAGCACTTGAGTATGGATGTTAATGGTAAAACTATGTGCTTCATAAATTTATTTAGAGCTTTGTAAAATGTGTCAAATAATCACCATTTTCTATAGATCAGACATGATCACCCCCTTACACTTCACTGTTTACCACTTACAAGCCTCCAGAATTCTTTACTCAATTCATAATGTTCCATTTATAAACAGATTTTTTTCTGTAAAACAACAGCAATTTTTGCTTCCCCTCATATTCTTCTATGTTTCCTATGACAAAGGAAGGGCAAGCATTTGTTCTATTAGCTGTAACCATTCTTAAATGATTAAGTGGTCAAGATAAGCTCCCTAATTTTCAGCTTTTTCTTTCCAAATTTTTTCCTATTTTCTGAACTAACTGATCTGAGGTAGAAGATATAGGTTGTATGGTCAAATGTTAGCAGACGGGCAACATCGGAGTTTTCCCTATATTAAGAATAAAATGTGGAGACACGACTGGGAAGCCAGAAGAGACTGCACTCTGCACACATCTCTGACGCCAGAGGAAAACACCAAACGCCATCTGGAACCCTGGTGCACGGAAGTTCCTGGAAAGGGCGGCACAGATCTTCCTGGTTGCTGCCACCACAGAGAGCTCGTAGGCAGCACCCCACAAGCAAACTTGAGCCTCGGGACCACAGGTAAGACCAACTTTTCTGCTGCAAGAGACCTGGCTGGTGAACTCAGGACACACAGAGGCAAAATTCCTCTAGGACCGGGCACTTCCGGTGTTTACCAGGAGTCGCAAACCCGCGGATCCCTGCCCGCAGCAGCTCTCTGCTCCCAAACCCCGTGGGAGAGAGACCTCACCACCTGGTCAGGTGGACACTCCTGAGGCTGCAGAGCAGAAGAGAACACCAACACTGCCCACCCCTGCCCACATCATTAGCCCAAGAGGAAACTGTATACTGCCTCTGGGTTCCCGTAGAAGAGGGCCCAGGAGCAGCAGGACCGCTGCATCTGAGACACCGCCAGAACCTGAAGAGACCTACCAGATAAACAGTTCTCTGCACCCAAATCCTGTGGGAGGGAGAGCTAAACCTTCAGAGAGGCAGACACGCCTGGGAAACCAGAAGAGACTGCACTCTGCACACATCTCTCATGCCAGAGGAAAACACCAAACACCATCTGGAACCCTGGTGCACTGAAGCTCCAAGAAAGGGCAGCACAGATCTTCCTGGTTGCTGCTGCCGCAGAGAGGTCATAAGCAACACCCCATGAGCAAACTTGAGCCTCGGAACAACAAGTAAGAACAACTTTTCTGCTGCAAGTGACCTGCCTGGTGAACTCAAGACACAGGCCCACAGGAACAGCTGAAGACCTGTAGATAGGAAAAACTACAAGCCCGAAAGCAGAACACTCTGTCCCCATAACTGGCTAAAAGAAAACAGGAAAACAGGTCTACAGCACTTCTGACACACAGGTTTATAGGACAGTCTAGCCATTGTCAGAAATAGCAGAACAAAGTAACACTAGAGATAATCTGATGGCGAGAGGCAAGCACAGGAACCCAAGCAACAGAAACCAAGACTACATGGCATCATTGGAGCCCAATTCTCCCACCAAAGCAAACACGGAATATCCAAACACACCAGAAAAGCAAGATCTAATTTCAAAATCATATTTGATCATGATGCTGGAGGACATCAAGGAAGACGTGAAGAACTCCCTTAGATAAACACAGGAAAACATTAATAAACAAGTAGAAGCCTACAGAGAGGAATCGCAAAAATCCCTGAAAGAATTCCAGGAAAACACAATCAAACAGTTGAAGGAATTAAAAATGGAAATAGAAGCAATCAAGAAAGAACACATGGAAACAACCCTGGATATAGAAAACCAAAAGAAGAGACAAGGAGCTGTAGATACAAGCTTCACCAACAGAATACAAGAGATGGAAGAGAGAATCTCAGAAGCAGAAGATTCCATAGAAAGCATTGACTCAACTGTCAAAGATAATGTAAAGCGGAAAAAGCTACTGGTCCAAAACATACAGGAAATCCAGGACTCAATGAGAAGATCAAACCTAAGGATAATAGGTATAGAAGAGAGTGAAGACTCCCAGCTCAAAGGACCAGTAAATATCTTCAACAAAATCATAGAAGAAAACTTCCCTAACCTAAAAAAAGAGATACCCATAGGCATACAAGAAGCCTACAGAACTCCAAATAGATTGGACCAGAAAAGAAACACCTCCAGACACATAATAGTCAAAAGAGCAAACGCACAAAATAAAGAAAGAATATTAAAAGCAGTAAGGGAAAAAGGTCAAGTAACATATAAAGGCAGACCTATCAGAATCACACCAGACATTTCGCCAGAAAATATGAAGGCTAGAAGATCCTGGACAGATATCATACAGACCCTAAGAGAACACAAATGCCATCCCAGATTACTGTATCCTGCAAAACTCTCAATTAACATAGATGGAGAAACCGAGATATTCCATGACAAAACCAAATTTACACAATATCTTTCAACAAATTCAGCATTACAAAGGATAATAAATGGTAAAGCCCAACATAAGGAGGCAAGGTATACCCTAGAAGAAACAAGAAACTATTCGTCTTGGCAACAAAACAAAGAGAAGAAAAGCACACAAACATAACCTCATATCCAAATATGAATATAACAGGAAGCAATAATCACTATTCCTTAATGTCTCTCAACATCAATGACCTCAGCTCCCCAATAAAAAGACATAAATTAACAAACTGGATACACAACGAAGACCCTGCATTCTGCTGCCTACAGAAAACACACCTCAGAGACAAAGACAGACACTACCTCAGAGTGAAAGGCTGGAAAACAACTTTCCAAGCAAATGGTCAGATGAAGCAAGCTGGAGTTGTCATTCTAATATCAAATAAAATCAATTTTCAACTAAAAGTCATCAAAAAAGACAAGGAAGGACACTTCATATTCAACAAAGGAAAAATCCAACAAGAAGAACTCTCAATCCTAAATATCTATGCCCCAAATACAAGGGCACCTACATACGTAAAAGAAACCTTACTAAAGCTCAAAACACACATTGCACCTCACACAACAATAGTAGGAGTTTTCAACACCCCACTCTCATCAATGGACAGATCATGGAAACAGAATTTAAACAGAGATGTAGAAAGACTAAGAGAAGTCATGAGCCAAATGGACTTAAGAGAAATTTATAGAACATTCTATCCTAAAGCAAAAGGATATACGTTCTTCTCAGCTCCTCATGGTACTTTCTCCAAAATTGACCATATAATTGGTCAAAAATGGGCCTCAACAGGTACAGAAATGTAGAAATAACACCATGAGTGCTATCAGACCACCACGGCCAAAAACTGGTCTTCAATAAAAATAAGAGAAGAATGCCCACATATACATGGAAATTGAACAATGCTCTACTCAATGATAACCTGGTCAAGGAAGAAATAAAGAAAGAAATTAAAGACTTTTTAGAATTTAATGAAAATGAAGGTACAACATACCCAAACTAATGGGACACAATGAAAGCTGTGCTAAGAGGAAAACTCATAGCACTGAGTGCCTGCAGAAAGAAACAGGAAAGAACATATGTCACCAGCTTGACAGCACACCTAAAAGCTCTAGAACAAAAAGAAGCAAATACACCCAGGAGGAGAAGAAGGCAGGAAATAATCAAACTCAGAGCTGAAATCAACCAAGTAGAAACAAAAAGAACCATAGAAAGAATCAACAGAACCAAAAGTTGGTTCTTTGAGAAAATCAACAAGATAGATAAACCCTTAGCCAGGCTAACGAAAAGACACAGAGAGTGTGTCCAAATTAACAAAATCAGAAATGAAAAGGGAGACATAACTACAGATTCAGAGGAAATTCAAAAAATCATCAGATTTTACTATAAAAGCCTATATTTAACAAAACTTGAAAATCTGCAGGAAATAGAAAATTTCCTAGACAGATACCGGGTACCGAAGTTAAATCAGGAACAGATAAACCAGTTAAACTACCCCATAATTAATAAGGAAATAGAAGCAGTCATTAAAGGTCTCCCAACCAAAAAGAGCCCAGGTCCAGACGGGTTTAGTGCAGAATTCTATCAGACCTTTATAGAAGACCTCATACCAATATTATCCAAACTATTCCACAAAATTGAAACAGATGGAGCACTACCGAATTCCTTCTATGAAGCCACAATTACTCTTATACCTAAACCACAGAAAGACCCAACAAAGAAAGAGAACTTCAGACCAATTTCCCTTATGAATATCAACGCAAAAATACTCAATAAAATTCTGGCAAACCGAATCCAAGAGCACATCAAAACAATCATGCACCATGACCAAGTAGGCTTCATCCCAGGCATGCAGGGATGGTTTAATATACTGAAAACCAACAATGTGATCCATTATATAAACAAACTGAAAGAACAAAACCACATGATCATTTCATTAGATGCTGAGAAAGCATTTGACAAAATTCAACACCCCTTCATGATAAAAGTCCTGGAAAGAATAGGAATTCAAGGGCCATACCTAAACACAGTAAAGGCCATATACAGGAAACCAGTTGCTAACATTAAACTAAATGGAGAGAAACTTGAAGCAATCCCACTAAAATCAGGGACTAGACAAGGCTGCCCACTCTCTCCCTACTTATTCAATAAAGTTCTTGAAGTTCTAGCCAGAGCAATCAGACAACAAAAGGAGGTCAAGGGGATACAGATCTGGAAAGAAGAAGTCAAAATATCACTATTTGCAGATGATATGATAGTATATTTAAGTGATCCCAAAAGTTCCAAAATAGAAGTACTAAAGCTGATGAACAACTTCAGCAAAATGGCTGAGTATAAAATTACCTCAAATAAATCAGTAGGCTTCCTCTACACAAAAGAGAAACAAGCCGAGAAAGAAATTAGGGAAACGACACCCTTCATAATAGACCCAAATAATATAAAGTACCTCGGTGTGACTTTAACCAAGCAAGTAAAAGATCTGTACAATAAGAACTTCAAGACTCTGAAGAAACAAATTGAAGAAGACCTCAGAAGATGGAAAGATCTCCCATGCTCATGGATTGGCAAGATTAATATAGTAAAAATGGCCATTTTACCAAAAGCGATCTACAGATTCAATGCAATCCCCATCAAAATACCAATCCAGTTCTTCAAAGAATTAGACAGAACAATTTGCAAATTCATCTGGAATAACCAAAAACCCAGGAGAGCTAAAACTATCCTCAGCAATAAAAGGACTTCAGGGGGAATCACTATCCCTGAACTCAAGCAGTATTACAGAGCAATAGTCATAAAAACTGCATGGTATTGGTACAGAGACAGACAGATAGTCCAATGGAACAGAATTGAAGACCCAGATTTGAACCCAAACACCAATGGGCACTTGATTTTTGACAAAGGAGCCAAAATCATCAAACGGAAAAAAGATAGCATTTTCAGCAAATGGTGCTGGTTCAACTGGAGGTCAACATGTAGAAGAATGCAAATCGATCCATGCTTATCACCCTGTAGAAAGCTTAAGTCCAAGTGGATCAAGGACCTCCACATCAAACCAGACACACTCAAACTAATAGAAGAAAAACTAGGTCAGCATCTCGAACACATGGGCACTGGAAAAAATTTCCTGAACAAAACACCAATGGCTTATGCTCTAAGATCAAGAATCGACAAATGGGATCTCATAAAACTGCAAAGCTTCTGTAAGTCAGAGGACACTGTGGTTAGGACAAAACAGCAACCAATAGATTGGTAAAAGATCTTTACAAATCCTACAACAGATAAAGGCCTTGTATCCAAAATATACAAAGAACTCAAGAAGTTAGACCGCAGGGAGACAAATAACCTATTAAAAAATTGGGTTCAGAGCTAAACAAAGAATTCACAGTTGAGGAATGCCGAATGTCTGAGAAACACCTAAAGAAATCTTCATCATCTTTAGTCATAAGGGAAATGCAAATCAAAACAACCCTGAGATTTCACCTCATACCAGTGAGAATGGCTAAGGTCAAAAACTCAGGTGACAGCAGATGCTGGTAAGGATGTGGAGAAAGAGGAACACTCCTCCATTGTTGTTGGGATTGCAGACTGGTACAACCATTCTGGAAATCAGTCTGGAGGTTCCTCAGAAAATTGGACATGGAATTGCCTGAGGATCCAGCTATTCCTCTCTTGGGCATATACCCAAAAGATGCCCCAACATATATAAAAGACACGTGCTCCACTACGTTCATCACAGCCTTATTTATAATAGCCAGAAGCTGGAAAGAACCCAGATGCCCTTCAACAGAGGAATGGATACAGAAAATGTGGTACATCTACACAATGGAATATTACTCAGCTATCAAAAACAATGACTTTATGAAATTCGTAGGCAAATGGTTGGAACTGGAAAATATCCTCTTGAGTGAGGTAACCCAATCACCGAAAAACACACGTGGTAAGCACTCATTGATAAGTGGCTATTAGCCCAAATGCTTGAATTACCCTAGATGCCTAGAATAAATGAAACTCAAGACGGATGATCAAAATGCGAATGCTTCACTCCTTCTTTAAAAGGGGAACAAGAATACCTTTGGCAGGGAATAGAGAGGCAAAGATTAAAACAGACACAGAAGGAACACCCATTCAGAGCCTGCCCCACATGTGGCCCATACATATACAGCCATCCAATTAGACAAGATGGATGAAGCAAAGAAGTGCAGGCCGACAGGAGCCGGATGTAGATCGCTCCTGAGAGACA
The DNA here is from genome assembly GCF_021556685.1 of Rattus norvegicus. Lineage (NCBI taxonomy): Eukaryota > Metazoa > Chordata > Mammalia > Rodentia > Muridae > Rattus > Rattus norvegicus. The sequence continues at coordinate 68,031,527 of NC_141542.1, read as the reverse complement.
CAGCCAGAATACAGCAAACACAGAGGCGAATGCCAGCAGCAAAGCACTGAACTGAGAATAGGACCCCCGTTGAAGGAATCAGAGAAAGAACTGGAAGAGCTTGAAGGGGCTCGAGACCCCATATGTACAACAATGCCAAGCAACCAGAGCTTCCAGGGACTAAGCCACTACCTAAAGACTATACATGGACTGACTCTGGACTCTGACCTCATAGGTAGCAGTTAATATCCTAGTAAGTGCACCAGTGGAAGGGGAAGCCCTGGGTCCTGCTAAGACTGAACCCCCAGTGAACTAGATTGTTGGGGGGAGGGCAGCAATGGGGGGAGGATGGGGAGGGAAACACCCTTAAAGAATGGGAGAGGGGTGGGGGATGTTTGCCCGGAAACCGGGAAAGGTTATAACACTCGAAATGTATATAAGAAATACTCAAGTTAATAAAAAAATAAATAAATAAATAAAAAACAATAAAATGTGGATCCCACTTTAACCCTGAGTGTGCCTTCCTTTATGTATCTGCATCATTTCCATCCTATGAGTTGTAGTAGGGCTTGCCTGGGTGAGATGTAATTCTTAGATGTTTTAGTTTCTTTCTTTACAGCACTGATAATTTTTCTAATATAAATAACCTCAAAATGGCTTTTAAAAATTGAATGATGTCTTAGTCTCTGTTCTTTGCTGTGAATAGTCATTATATTTCTTTATAAAAGAAAACATTTAATTTCAAGATGAATGGTGGAATAGCAGACATAAAAGTATTTGAAATTTATATCTGAATCTGCAGGCAGCAAGAAGAGAGAGGGTAACAGGACCTTTTTGGATCTCTGTGCCCACACCCAGTGACATACTCTCCCCAACACGACCCAGACCTACAAGCAAGGCAAAACCTCCTAATTAGGCAGTGTTACTCTCTGATGACAAAGCATTCAAATCTATGAGCCCATGGAGATAATTCTTTTTCAATTACCACAGATGACAAATAGAAACATATGTATAAATCAGATTTGTTGGACCTATTTTTATCAATGTCATCTCTTAGTAATTTTATTAAAAGTTCACATAAGATGATTTATTTTTGAGTCTATTAAAGTTTTTCAAAAGTATTAATATTATTTTTTCTAGCATAAAATTAGCAGAATTTGACATTTTTTTCAGTATGTCTCCAGCCAGAATCATTGGTTGAAGTAGCTAAAAGTGAAAAAAATAGAGTTAAATAAAATCATAAGAAGGGATATCAAAAATCTTTACAGTTCACTTATAATCTTCTTTAAATATATACTGGTAATATTGATTAGACTTAAAAGATAAAGAGTTATAAAAGTATTCCACATATTTTTATTGAGGTAGTTACTATGGACTTCAATTATAATTATTTGCTTGTATAAATATTAATGGTCTCTAGCAGCCTGATTTTTAAAATGTTGCAAATATAAGAACTGATTACAAATTATCTTGACATTTCATAATCCCTGAATAAGCTATGACCATTATCCTGTCTGGGACCCAACAACATCTTAAAGGGCCATTGCTTGAAACATTATGGAAGCATAATAACTTAAGAATCTTCTAGACTATACCAAACAAAAGACCTGAGCAGTATCTGTGCTTATAGAACAGGTTTCCCTCTGCTTCTGTAACCCATATGCTGAATATTTTTACCAAAATATTGAGGTATCTTCATTTCTCTTCACTTCATTTCTATAAAATTTCAAAAAAAAAAAACTCATCACTTGAAACACAGATTTGGAATAACCTAAGTCTGTATGTTCAGGCTATGTTCACTAATTCTTCACTATAAATAAGGTATCTTCATCTCCTTTGTAGTAAGTATTCTCTTGCATCAATGGGGTGTCTGTGTGTTTTTTCTATGTATGTGTATACATGTTGTGTATATGACAGTACATGGCATGTATCATACATGTTGGTTATGTTCTTCAGTATCTTTCCACTTTGTTTTTGAGATTCTCTCATGCTGAACTGTGTCTCACCATTTGCTTGGATAAGCTAGCCCTTGGATTCTCTTTTCTCTGTTTCCTAGTATTGGGTTTACAGGCACATGTGACTATGAAAATTTTCTACATGGATGCTGCTTAGTGAAACTTATGGATTGATGCTTGAATAGCAGTCACATTAGCTATAAAACCATCTTCCCAGACCAAACTGCCTTTATAAAAGTTATTCTAAAACCTGTTTTCATTCAGTCTACCATATTCTACAATTTGATGCAAAAAGATGTCCTTGTCCTTGTAAATTGCTGGTTCTTCTTTCATATTTAACACCTGATTTCTTCCTCACTATTTTGACTGCCTTTCCTCCATAGGGGATACACCTGCAAAAGAGAAACTTTTCTCCACAAAGCTGCTCTAATTTTAATTTGGTGGCAATAATGTACATAAATTACATGTAGAACCATTCACTGATCATGTCATATTTAAGAATTTGTTTGGTTATTTCACTGTTAATAACATTGAAGCAATCGCATCAATAGTTATCTACAAGCATATAATTGAGAAGGGTGATTTCACAGCTTTCCAACTGCTTAAAGATATGTGGGATACTTATTTTAACCATTTATAATAAAGCATTTGAAGCCGTATACAGAAATGTATGTGTAGTGCTTTAAAATACAACATTAACAGAAAATCCAGGCAAGAAAATCAAATTATACACCTCTCAAGTGTAAATCACAGGTCACGTATACAACCATGAATATTAGACAAAATCGAAAGTTTGTAGAACAAGTTTAAGCAGAATTAAATAACCTCCCTAATAAATTTAAGGAGATATATGTTTTAGGGTAAATATGTCTTATATTTTTAAATGAAGTATGCTGTATGTCATTTTGAAAGAAAATAATGTAACATAGCATAAATCCATTTTGGAAAAGGTATAGGGTGTTATTTCCTGTGGTTATTTCTTGTCATTGCAATAAAGTCAAAATTAGGTAGAAGCATCAAAATGAGGTCTGCAATGTTCTGCTGTAAAATGTAATATTATTTACTAAAAACCTACAACAAAAGTAACATGCCTGTGACACAAAGTGTTTTCATCAATATTGATTTAGAATAGTTGTTTTCTGACCTATTCACAGTATATATAACTGATTTAATCTTCAATGTTGCTGTGGACTATTGAGAAATACATTTATGCACAAAATGTTCATACACTAAATTGTTTAATTAAGGCTGATGTCTTGATAAATTATTTACTTGCCACTTTCATCACCAACATCATCCAGGTTTGCCATATAGCCTCCATTAGCACACTTCTGAATCACAAATTTGTAGCTGATTTGTCTTTATTGTAAGTATCCCCATGACCACTTAAAAGATTTTTAGGTTGACAAATGCATGGCACTATGGGGACCTCTTTCCTACTTAGTTTACTTATTATGTATGGCATTTTGCTATTATGTTCAATATCATAGAATAGAGCATACTTCTTGGAAATTTTTCTGTCAGTATTGATACCTATATGAGCTCAAGTGACTTATTTTTCTACCATGCAATATGGTTAACTCACCTGGTATGAAAATGAAAATGATGACAGTATCTTATAGTATTTTAAGTGACTGAGAAAAGATTCTGAGAGGGACACTCAGAGTAACGGACATTTACTTAGGAGTGCCAGTATGAGAATTCTTTGTTTAGTTCTTTACCCCATTTTTAATAGGGTTATTTGATTCTCTGGAGTCTAACTTCTTGAGTTCTTTGAATATATTAGATACAAGCCCTTGTCTTGGTCAGGGTTTCTATTCCTCTGCAAACACCATGACAAAGAAGTAAGTTGGGGAGGAAAGGGTTTATTCAGCTTACACTTTCACATTGCTGTTCATCACCTGAGGAAGTCAGGACTGGAATTCACAAAGGGCAGGAAGCAGGAGCTGTTGCTGAGACCATGAAGAGATAATACTTACTGGTTTGCAACCCCTGACTTTCACAGCTTACTTTCTTAAAGAATCTAAGGATATCAGCCCAGGGATGGTACCACCCACAAGTGTCCTCCCTGCTTGACCTCTAATTGAGAAAATGCCTTACAGCTGGGTGTCATGGAGGCATTTCCTCAAGGGAGGCTCCTTCTCTGCGATAACTCCAGTTTGTGTCAAGTTGACACACAAAACCAGCCACTACAACCTTCTATCTGATGAAGGGTTTGTAAAGATCTATTTCCAATCTGTTGATTTCCTTTTTCTTCTATTGACAGTGTGCTTTGCCTTACAAAAGTTTTGCAATTTTATTAGGTTCCATTTGTTGATTCTTTTTTTATTTCTTCCACTTTTTATTAAATTGGGCATTTCTTATTTACATTTCAAATATTATTCCCTTTCAAGGGGCCTGTCCTTCAGGCCCCTAACCTCTCCCCCTTCCTTTCTCTATGGGTGTTTCCCTCCCCATCAACCCCAATTACTGTCCTGCCCAACAATCCCCTACACTGGAGGTTGTCAATTCTTGATCTTAGAGCAGAAGCCATTAGTGTTCTGTTCAGAAAAATTTCCCCTGTTCTCATGTGTTCCAGGCTCTTCCCGACTTTCTCTTTTATTAGTTTCAGTGTATCTAGTTTTATATGGCAGTCCTTGATCTACATTGATTTGTGTTCTTCTACATGCTGACCACCAGTTGAACCAACACCATTTGTTGAAAATACTGTCTTTTTCCATTGGATGGTTTTAGCTCCTTTGTAAAAGATCAAGTAACCATAGATCTGTTGGTTTATTCCTGGGTCTTCAATTCTATTCCTTTTATCTACCTACACATGGCTGTCTCTTTACCAACACCATACAGGTTTTATCATTATTTTTCTGTAATACAGATTGAAGTGATTGCAAAAGAAGTTCTTTTATTGTTGATAATAGTTTCCACTACCCTGAGTTTTTGATATTCTAAATAAAACAAAAAATGCTTTTTCTAACTCTATGAAGAATTGAGTTGGAATTTTGATGGGGATTGCATCGAATTTGTACGTTGTTTTCAGCAAAATGGCCATTTTTACTATATCCATTCTACCAATCCATGAGCATGGGGGATATTTCCATCTTCTAATATTTTCTTCAATTTTTTTCCTTCAGACACTTGAAGTTCTTGTCATACGAATATTTCACTTGCTTGTTTAGAGGCACATCAAGGTATTTTATATTATTTGTGACTATTGTGAAGGGTGTCATTTCCCTCCTTTTTTGTTCAGCATGTTTATCCTTTGAGTAGAGGAAAGCTCTTGGTTTGTTTGAATTAAATTTATATCCAACAACTTTGCTGAATTTGTTTGTCAGGTTTTGGAGTTCTCTGGTGGAACGTTTGAGGTCATGTAAGTATACTATCATATCATTTGCAAATAGTGATATTTTGAATTCTTCCTTTCCAATTTGTATCCCTATGACCTCCCTTTGTTGTCTGATTGCTCTGGATAGGACTTCAAGTACTCTATTGAATAAGGTGGAGAGTGGGCAGCCTTGTCTAGCCCCTGATTTTAGATGGATTGCTTCCAGTTTTTCTCCATTTTCTGTATATTGTTTTTGGTATGTTTAGGTATGGGCCTTGAATTCCTGATATTTCCAAAACTTTTATCATGAAAGGGTGTTGAATTTTGTCAAATGCTCTCTCAGCAGCTAATGAGATGATCATGTGACTTTTTTCTTTGAGTTTGTTTTTATGGTAGATTAACTTGGTCAGTTTCCATATATTTATCCATCCCTGCATCCCTGGCATGAAGCCTACTTGATCATGATGTGTGATCATTTATGATATGCTCTTAGATTCAGTTTGCAAGAATTTTATTGAGTACTTTTGCATTGATATTCATAAGGGAAATTGGTCTGAAGTTCTTTTTCTTTATAGGGTCTTTGTGCACTATTGTTATAAAAATAACTGTGGCTTCATAGAACAAATTGGGTAGTGGTTCTTCTGTTTCTATTTTGTGGAATAGTTTGAAGAGTATTGGTATTAAGTCTTCTTTGCAGGTCTGATAGAACTCAGCACTAAACCTATCTGTTCCTGGATATTTTTTTATGAGACTTTTAATGACCACTTCTATTACATTAAGCGTTAAGGGACTATTTAGATAGTTTATCTGATCCTGATTTAAATTTGGTATCTGGTATCTGTCTAAAAACATTGTCCGGTTACTCCAGATATTCCAGTTTTAATTAGTATAGGCTTTTTTTTTCTTTTCTTTTTTTTTCGGAGCTGGGGACCGAATCCAGGGCCTTGCACTTGCTAGGCAAGTGCTCTACCACTGAGCTAAATCCCCAACCATTATAGGCTTTTTTAGAAGGATTGTCCCGCGCTATTTTCTTGCCAGCAAGAAAGCATGCGCGGACACACGAATCCTTCTGTAGCAAAGCGTTTATTGCATCTTACAGAGGGGGACCTGGGGCCCCAGCATGACGCGGCTTATATACACCCTAGCGCGGCGCATCCACACCTGATTGGTCGCTTACCCATGATCTCATAGGCACGCCCCGGAGTGGGCAAAGACCTGTCATGAACACACTCTTGCACATGCGCACACAGCTAGCTTCCTGAAAGGAAGTCGGGCTGCCGTGGCGGAAGCCAGCGCCATCTTGTAATGGCGAATGTTATCCCAGCTTTCCACGTGGGGCGCAGTGGAAGCCAGCACATTCTTGTGGTGGCGAATGTTATTGTGGCTTTCCACAAAAGATCTGATGATTTTTTGCATTTCCTGTTTCTGTTGTTATGTCTCCCTTTCCTTTCTGATTTTGTTAATTGGATACTGTCTCTTTGCCCTCTAGTTTCTCTGGATAAGGGTTTATCTATCTTGTTAATTTATCTCAAAGAACCAGCTCCTGGTTTCCTGATTCTTCGTATAGTTCTTTTTATTTTCGCTTGGTTGATTTCAGCCCTGAGTTTGATTATTTCCTGTTTCTACACCTCTTGAGTGTATTTGCTTCTTTTTGTTATAGAGCTTTCAGGTATGCTGTCAAGCTTCTACTGTATGCTCTCTCCATTTTCTTCTAGGAGGCACTCAGAGCTATGAGATTTCCTCTTAGCACTACTTTCATTGTGTCTCCAAACATTTAGTATGCTGTGCCTCCGTTTTTACTAAATTCTAAAAAGTTTTTTATTTCTTTCTTTACTTCTTAGACCAAGTTATCATTGAATAGTGCATTGCTCAGCTTTGATGTGTATGTGGGGTTTTTTGTTGTTATTGTTTTATTGAAGACCAGCCTTAGTCCATGGGGATTTGATAGGATGCATGGGATTATTTCAATCTTCTTGTATCTGTTGAGGCCTCTTTTATGACTAATTATATGGTCAGTTTTACAGAAGGTACCATGAGGTGCTGAAAAGAAGCTATATTCTTTTGTTTTAGGATGAAATGTTCTATAGATATGTGTTAAATCCATTCAGTTCATATTTTTTCTTAGTTTCACCGTGTCTCTGTTTTTTTTCTGTTTCCATGGTATGTCCATTGATGAGAGTGGGGTGTCGAAGTCTCCTACTATTATTGTGTAAGATACAACGTGTGCTTTGAGGTTTCAGAGGGTTTTTTTTTTTTAATGAATGTTTGTCCTTGAATTTGAAGCACAGATGTTCAGTATTTAAAGTTCATCTTGGAAGGTTTTTTGATAATTATGAAGTGTCCTTTCATAGTTTTTGATAACTTTGGGTTGAAAGTCATTTTATTCTGTATTAGAATGCCTACTCCAGCTTGTTTCTTGGGAACATTTGAATGAAAAATATCTTTTAATTTTTTTACTTTGAGATGGTGTCTGTCTTTGTCTGAGGTGTGTTTCATGTATGCAGTAAAATGCTGGGTCCTCTTTACGTATCCAGTCAGTTTCTCTATGCCTTTTATTGGGGGGAATTGAGTCCTTCGATGTTGAGATATTGAGGAAAAATGGTTATTGCTTCCTATTATTTTGTGGTTAGAAGTGGAATCATGTTTGTGTGGTTATCTTCTTTTGGCTTTGTTGATTCATTTCTTGCTTTTTCTAGGGTGTAGTTTCCCTCCTTGTTTTTGAGTTTTCCATCTATTGTCCTTTGTAGGGCTGGAGTTGTGGAAAGATATTGTGTAAATATGATTTTTTTCCATTTTGTTTGTCCATTTATATTAATTGAGAGTTTTGCTGGATACAGTAGCCCTGGGCTGGTATTTGTGTTCTCTTATGGTCTGTATGACATTTACCCAGGATTTTTTGGCTTTTAGAGTCTCTGTTGTGAAGTCTCGTGTAATTCTGATAGGTCTGCCTTTATATGTTACTTGACCATTTTCCCTTACTGCTTTTAATATTCTTTCTTTGTTTTGTGCTTTTGGTGTGTTGATTATTCTGTGACAGAATGAGCTTCTTTTCTGGTACAATATATTTGGAGTTCTGCAGGCTTCTTGTGCATTCAAGGACTATTTTTTTTTTTTGGTTAGAGAAGTTTTCTTCTATAATTGTGGTGAAGATATTTATTGGCCCTTTGAGTTGGGAAATGTTGTTCTCTTTTATACCTATTTTCCTTAGGGTTGGTGTTTGGATTATGTCCTGGTTTTCCTGGATGTTTGGGGTTAGGATCTTATATTTTGCATTTTCTTTGACTGTTGTGTCAGTGTTTTCTATGGTATCTTCTGCACCTGAGAGTCTCTCTTCTATCTCTTGTATTCTGTTTGTGATGCTTGTGTCTATGACTCCTGATATCTTTCTAAGGCTTCTTCTTTTTACCTATGTTCTCCTGTATTCCTTTAAGGGGGTAGTTTATGTACTACCTAATGTCCTCTATCATCATCATGAGACGTGAATTTAAATCAGGATCTTTTTTTTTCCAGTGTGATGAGGTATCTAGAACTTGCTGTAGTGGTATAACTGGGTTCTGATGATGCCTAGTAGCCTGGCTTTCTGTTGCTTAAGTTCTTGAGCTTGCCTCTTTCCATCTGGTTATCTCTAGTGCTACCTGTCCTTGCTGTTACTGACTGGAGCTTGCCCCTCCTGTGATCCTGGCTGTGTCAGAACTTCTCAGAGTCCAGCTGTCTCTGTTATCCTGGGATTCTTGGATCCTATGATCCTGAGATCCTGGGTGTTTCAGAACTCTTGGGAATCAAGCTGCCTCTGGGATTCTGAAAACCTGGTGTGACCAAGCTCCTGAGATCCTATACTGTCTGACCTCCTGACAGTCAAGATTTCTCAGGGTGTTTCAGAAGTCGGTGGGAAGCCAGATTTCTGGGTTTGCTCTGGTCACACATGCTATCTTGAAGGAACAGATAGAAGGAACCTCTGGCTGGGTAGAGGTTTGTGTTTCCCTGTGGGGATCTCTGTTACACTGGGTGTTGGGAAAGATGTTTTGGCCTCAACTGTGATCGTGAGTGTGTCAGAGCTCAAGTGCTTCTGGTTGTGTCTGATCTGCTGGGAGTCGAGCTTCCTCTGTGATCCTGTGCACCTGTAATCTTGCGTGTTTCAGCGCACTTGGAATACAGGCTCCCTCTGGGTGTAGAGCCTGCATCTTATGTCAGCTCGCATGCAGGTTCAAACTTTGATCCTAGACATGTCATAGCACCTGAGAGTCGAGCATCCTCAGATGTTGTAGGACTGGATGCATAGCCGGGGCCCAAGATCTGCTCAGAATACAGGTTCAGACCTGAAGCTAGTATCATTGTTGATTAATCATAGGAAATTAATTTTCAGAAGCTAATCAGAAAAAAAGGACACAAGATTATTATAGGAAATGTTTGTAATCTTCTTAGTAGGAGAAAAACAACTGCTGCAAGGCATCCTCTGACCTCAACATTTTGCCTTGTCATGCACTGCATACATTCACAAAAACAAATAATTAATTAATTAATTAAAGATAACTAAAAAATTGTAAAAGTTAAATTTAAAAATCGACAGGTACAGATGACTAAAACATCAGTGTCTCTTCATTAAACATCAGGAAAACGAGTTACTGTAAATACTGGTCTAGCATACAAAAGAAAAATATTATATTGATTCTTGGTAGTAAAGACAAGACATTTTGTGACATCAAACAAGAAAAATATCAGAAGCAGATGTGACAATAAATGAACTAGAGGTATAAGTTACCTGTGTCTGGGAAAGAAAACACACAAATGCACACGCACACACACACACACACACACACACACACACACACGAATGCTCAAATCTCATCATACACAGCAGCACATATCACTGTACTTACCATATAGAAATGCTTTTTTCATGACCAGCAATGAGAATTACAAACCGTGTTTTGCCTAGAAGTTTGCACATCCAAGACAGCAACTGATTCATCTGTTGAAAATAGCAGTGTTCAGCAGGCACGAGATCTGGACATGTAAGTTAAAACACCTTTTTCATTGCTGTCTTAAAAGCACTTAGCTCAAAAAAACTGTGGCATTGTTTTATTAGAATTTATGTGTTCAGTCTAGCAGTCTTTAAAATGGTAAAGAAAATTAAAAGTGGAAATATGTGATATAAAAGTGATTTGCATATTAATCTCCTTTCACTTATGTAGTTCAATCAGCAACAAAATGTTCCATGATATTAAGATACCTCATGTTGTTGGATGTAGTGCCATTTCAGTACAAATGGAGCAATAACTCTAGAAGTTAAGAAATACATACCATTGTATATGTTTTGCAAAAGTGACTGGCCTAGTGTCATGGATAGCATAGTATTGAATGTTTCTAAAAATTATTTGCAGTTTTGATTGCAAGTTGAGTGACAGTAATAAGTATATCATTTTGAATTCTTAGCATTATTGAGAAAAGTGATACATTAAAGCAATATTGTAACTACAATATTAAGCATATTATAATGGGAAATACTAAAAATTTAACCATCCCACGCTATTGCCGGCTACTCTCTGGCACTGATAGTTTCACAGCTTCCATGGCTAGTCCCATGCAGTAACCGCCCATCTCACAATACTCTTGTGGCTGATTATGCTTACATTTCCAGCCATCCACTCTCTGTATTAGCCCTCCCAAATCCCCATAACCCAACCTAGTCTAATCAAAACTCTACAGGCCTGTAATTTATCGGTCATATTTATATCAGTAAATTCTCACCGCACAAAATATCCACACAATGAACTCGGAGCTAATTAATATTGATATAAACTGGCCACCTAGATAAGATAAATTGTCCTGTAATAATCCATCCCTTATAAAATACTCATAGCTACCCGTGGCTATTTAAAGTCACAAAGAATCTTGATCATCTTTCTCTTTCTTCATCTTCCTTCCTCCCCACCCTGTGTTTCTCTGTCCTCTCTCTAAAATTCTCAACCTGCCTTCCTTTTCCACTGCCTATCCAGTCTCTAGCCTTACCTTGTGCCTGCCCTCACAAGCTTGTAGAAAGCAATCCACATTCACCCCCTTTGGTACAGTGAAAAGGCTCTTTCTTTTCAAGCATAATTTGAATACCATTTTGAGTTCTTAGCATTATTGAGAAAAATGATAAATACACTAAAGTAGTATTTTAACTTCAATATTAAGCGTATAATAAAAAATTGTATAAAGTAGAAAATGGATTTATGGAGAAATTCTAATTACCAAAACCTATAGAAAGCTTAGTAAGTAGCAAACATTCTTGAATTTAGCAGAAGTGAAAAATGAATGAATCACAGTGAAATTAAAGACCCTGAAATTACCGATCATTATATTCTATAGTAATAAAAGAAGTGAGTGGATTTAGGTTTTAGGCTCATTATATATATATATATATATATTGTATATATATAGCCATTTTGTATATTTTGTATATATATATATATTTTGTATATATATATATATATATATATATATATATATATATATATATAGCCATTTTGTTGCTACTTGAGCTTCCTGTTTTTTCTATCTGGCTAATGAGCTACTAGGGAACTTCCTTTCTCCATTTCCTTTTTGAAACATTGGGGATACAAATTTGGGACATCATACCCAGCATTTCCAAAGGTGTTAGGAATCCAGAGTCAGTTCACCATGTTTTTACTTCAAAAGTTTATTTACTAAGCCATATTTCTTATGCATATATTCATTTTCTTACAGGCATGTTAATATATACAAAGTAAATTAATTTCAAATATGTAAAATATAAGGTACAAAATATAGTAAATGCATAAATGGCATGCATGTTTGCATATATTTGACTTATATACATATGTATTCTATGTCAGTTATGCAAATTTCTATACAGAAGCATTGCTAGACACAGATATGTATATAGAGTAATTATTTTCATCTAGAAGTTATCATTGTAAAGCTATTAAAATGTCAGGACACACATTGCTATGCTTAAGTAGCCAAGTCAGGATAGTTAGCACGATGAATTGCAGCAGGTGAAAGTTAGTAAAGTTAACAAAACAAAAGGGAACAGACCAGGAAGAAGAGATGGCAACATTATAAAGCCCAAGGGCAGAGTAACTTGTGACATAGTGCCTTTTACGCAGAACAAGAAAAACACATCCAAGAAATTTCAAAAGTATGATCCTCTAAAGATCCTTGCAATGACAACTGCAGCTGTCATGTCAATGTGGATAGGGGAAATCTTACAAGACTCTACACCTTAATGAAGTGCTACAGGCAAGGAATATCTGTTGAAAACAGGAAGCCTCGGTGTTCTTCAGGATTGAGTCCCTGCTAGGCTATAGAACTTTTTCAACCCTAAAGGTGCAGGAGCAGCATCAAATGGGCTCAGAAAGCTCTATTCATATCTAACTTCCCCTCTTTCTCTCTCTTTCTGTTTCTCTGTTGCTTTTTATATCTCTCTCTCATATATACACATATACATATAAAATATAGTAGCTATAGTTTATATAGATATAGACAGAAAATATATAGACAGGTAGATAGATGATAAATGATAGATAAATGATAGTTGATGAAAGACAGACAGAAAGGCACATGATAGACTGTTAGTAAGACAGATAACTGGGGATATTACATATTTGTGTATCATAATTACTACTAAAGAAGAGGTCAGGAATTTGATGGAGAGTGAGGGGAGATTCTGGAAAGCTTAGAAGGTGAGAGGAGGGAGTAGAAATGATGTAAATATATAATTCAAATATAAAATTGAAAATATTAAAATATTTTGGGGCAAAATATGGCTAACAAGACAAAAATGGATAAATGAATTACATTGCTCTAAGAAAATATAGTCTCATTCACAAAGGTAAAAATAGAGAAAATGTATAAAAGTTTTTTGAAAATCAGGACAAAGAACCTACATCACCATTGCAAATGTAACAGACTGGGATGAAACTGGTAGTGAAGTTTTGTTCCATTGCAGATGCAGCAGCCTGTGATCAAGGCAAACAATGAAGATACATTGTCTAAATCTTCCTAAAACAGACAGAGGATATGAATTTACAGACTCTGAAAGTCTTACATGATGTCCATTTCATCAGGATAAAACACTTTCCCCAATAAACACAACAATTTCACAGAAGACATGAAAAGGCTTCATGTGTTTGTATACATATATGCCACCTATGAACTTGAAAAGGAGCAAAGAGGAACAGACATGAGAGTTTTTGAAAGAAGGAAAGGGAAGGGTGGAAATCATAGCATTATATAATAATCTCAAAACATATAAACATTGAAAAATGACAGCTTTCCCTGTAATGCTTGGAAAAATATATACATATTTGATTTATAAGTATTTTTAAAATGAAACAAAATTCAATTCAATTTGGGGCAATTTTTTGGTTACCTCTAAAATAATTCTATTATTTATGTTAGTCTCCCTTATGTTAAGTAAAATTTTGTAAGGTTAAAAAGTTCACTCTTGGCAATGTTTTGCATGCAAGGAACACACAGGAAATTTAAGATAATGGTTTATTTGAGGGTAAGAGAAAATGTCTTATACAAAAATAAAAAGAATCCTAGGAAGAAATAAAGACCGTCCTTTTAGATAATAATACAGGTTTAAATTTAAAAATAATGAAAAGCAAGCCAAACTAAATTCAAAGTAAATCACTGTAGATATTTTGGAATAGTGGTAATAAAAGTACATTAAAAAGTTGAATATTGAGGGTTTAAAGTTACAATGACAACATGAAGTACTATTTAATTGAAAAAAGACACTGAGATATTTGTTTGAGCAAAGAGGTTTATTATAGTTTATACAAGATTGCCAATAACTATTTACTTTATCTATTTTAAATCAATATTAGAATATCCAATGAAGTATGAATTAATATGCTTTAAACATAAGTGCTTACTTTTGTTATTTCAAAGTAATTTTCATAAATTTCCTGTAGCTTGTAAAAATGACACCTGCAGATATATATCATCAAACATCCTCTAAAGGTTAATACATAAATTGAACAACTTCTGTTTACTTATAAAGTTGAAAGTAAAGTGACAATCAATATATATTAGAAAATTTAAAAATTTGCATAAAACTTAATGAGGACAATTTATAATTATAATTATTTACATAGACACAGATAATATACACATACATATATTTTATGCCTGTTAACTTACAAAATCAATGTAGGAATCACAAAAATCATACAACATTCCTGTCCACCCTGTCTCAGTACCAGTGTCCCATTTAACGATTTCTTGGTATACTATTCGTGCTATCGTATTTGAATGTTTCTTCTTCTATTAAAGTTTGAAATTGCTTTTGTAACTAAAGGTATAAGAGATCTTTCTTCACTTGGATGCAACCCACTTACTCCCACCTTTCCCCCACAAGGGGGACTTTTATAATAAAACCAAGTGGTTCCAGACTTCCTCTGCCCATGCCTTATTTTCTATCAATAAAGAATAATAGCAAAATAATATCAGGGAAGTAAGATCTTACAGTAACCTCCCAGTTATCCAGTTCATAATATTCAGTTTCTATCACTTATGTATATAAACGTAAGAAAATAAAGACAAAAATTAATCCACAACAGTACAGATTGTTTTCCTGTGTGTCAGTCTCTTAGCAAATTAATACTGGAAAATAATATAGAAATGACAAGAAATGAAGTATAGTTATCATGATTCAGAGAGTAAGTATTGATGTCTATGAATTCATCCCTTAACCATGTACTCAGTCCAAGAGGGACCAACATCCATTAGTTCGCTTTTCTTCATGTGTTACAGTACATGTATTGAATTTGATGCATACATATTTTAAAAACAAGAGGTTTTTATTATGCTTTCAAAAAAGCATACATGTAGTATTCAATTTTAGAACTAAACACTAATGTCTGAACATTTTAGTAATACCATACATATATTTTCAAAACATAGTCTTCCGTAAGAGAGTAACTATGGTAGACCTCTCTACTCCAGACACTAGCACACACACACACACACACACACACACACACACACACACACACACACACACATTGAATAGGTAAGCATAAAAAATACATAAAATAAAAACATACATATTTTCTTAAAGCATAGGCCATTTAGAAAAAGAAACATATTCTTATAACTCACCAGAAAGTAGATTTTCTTCAATGTATTCTGATTGTGGTTTTCACTCCCCTAACTCCTCTGAGAACCTCCCATCTCCTCCCATATAAACTTTCAATCTTTCCCTCTCTCCTTAGAAACCAGACAGGTACCAAAAATGTAAAAATAAATGAAAATAAGAAAAAAAAATCCCTAACAATCGAAGATAGAATGAAACAAGGAAAGAAACAGAAGAAAAGAGGCACAGTAAAAATATATGCAACATGTATAGATGCAGATGCACACGTTTCCTAATACAGAAATCTTACAAAACGCAAAGCGGAAATTCATATTATATGAAGAAGAACTGTAAAAATGTAAACATCATAAAACATTATAAGACAAAGGACCTTGAAAAACGTTACTGAGTTCATTTTTTATTGGTCATCTACTACTGTGCAAAGAACCTGACCTTAATACTGGTTTGTATCCTCACTGATATTCCATTCAATAAAACACAAGTAAAACCTTTTCATATGCAAGCATGTATCATTCTGGGAATAGATTCTAAGTGAGAAATGGAGGCATGTGTGCACTTCCTCTCTTACCACTAGAAGCCCATCTGGGTTACACTTGTGCAGACCCTGTGCGTGCTGCCGCAGTGTCTGTAAATTTATATGCATGCCAGTTCTCCTGTGACTTGAAGCTTTTTCTTCCTTGGTGTCTTTTGTTCCCTTTGGCTATGAAAATCTTTCTGTTTCCTCTTTCACAGAGTTCCCTGAGCCCTGTGAGGAGGAATTTGATGTAGATATTTTATTAACGACAGAGTATAGCAAGGTGTCTTTCTTTACACAATGTCTGTCTGTGGGTTTCTGTAATCCTTTCTCCTGCAAGAAGCTTCTATGATGATGGCTGAGCAAGAAACTGATCTATGAGTATAGCAAATGTCTTTAGCCATCATTTTAATTGTAAGTTTCAGTATCAGATCAGTAGTAATTTTCCCCTAGGTCCCTGGACTACAGTCTCAGGTTCTGGGCCACAAAATTACAATTTGGGATGGGTCCTATCTAATTAAGTATTCCTTATGTCCAATCAGATGTTGGTTGGTTACTTTAGTAAAATTTGTGCTACTATCGCACCTGTGTGTTTGTGGGTAGATCACTCATATAGGTTAAAGAGTTTGTACCTGGGTAGAGTTACATTTCTGTTTTATAGCTTGCAAAACAATTTCAGTGTCACAGACACTACTTGGTAGGAATCAGGACTCCAGGTTGCTGCCAGAATGACCTATCAGTGTTTATTAAATTGTGTAGGTGTTATTTCTGAAATAGGGCCTCAATAAATTGCCTTGGAAATATCCTAGGCTTTGGAGTTCCCACAGAGATCCTTTGACTAACAACTCAATTAAATGTAACCCATTCTGGGAACTGGAGATTTCATTTGGTGACAAGAGATGTCTAATTTGAATCTTATCTCCCAAGTTATTTGATAATTCCATTTAAAATTTTGATATTTTTGTTTTGATTTTAGGAAGCTTTATAATATATTAGGTTTTCATATGACTCCCTCAATGGCCCTTAGTTTTATTGGTCTCTCATAATCTCGCACTTCATTCCCTCCGGATAGATCACTCAATGGAATATATGCAAAGTTTTCTTCATCCTACAACCGAAATAGTTGCATAGCCATGTTTAATGTTTGTCTATTCATAACAGGCAGAAATTAGAAACAGTCTAGATATCTTACAATAGATACAAAGATGAAAACGATGTAGTACATTTATACAATAGAATATTATTTAACTAGTGAAACAGGAAATTATGAAATTCACAGGAAAATGAATGAAACTAGAAAAAAATCATTCTGAGTGAGGTAACTCAGAAACAAAATAACAAAGATAGTGGATAATTGCTCATATGTAGATGTTGGCTGTAAGGTCTTTATTAAGCAGGGTACAGTCCACAGAATCACAGAGATTATATACAGAGCCAGGTACTAGTAGAGAGATATTGATATCCCTAGGAATGGAAATAAAATAAATATACATGGATTGAAAAGTTTTCAGAAGTACACACTGTTCAAATATATGTATATACATATATATATATATATTTGCTTGTATACTGAGTGAAGTAATGATACAATTGCAAAGTACCAAATAATTAGATTCATATCAATTGATAGATTCTCAAAGTTCATATCTATTTTTTCAGGAAATGACATGTGTTGTTAATTAACTTTAAAAATAAAAAAAAAATCAAGCATAGATTCATGCCATTATGATAACACTCATTGAAAATAAAGTACAGAGTAAAGTTGGTACTTGAATTTATAATCAAATAAATAATTCTAATTTGTATTCTCATAACAATTTATGTTTGGAATAGATATGATCTGCATATAAATAAAAGATTCAAGTAGATATTGCTTGATCATTGTAACCTATGTCAAAGAAAGAAGTCAAGTTACAGTATTAAGATTACAAATAACCAAATATGTGCTAAACATTTCACAACTTTTTCTAACAAAGCTATTGAGATATATCCCAGATTTTCAATGCTAGAAAAATCAAATGTATGGATTTCTTCTTTATTTTTAGAAGATATTTCTTAGCAAATTTGAGCTTGCTCTTTGTTTTTCATTATTCATAGAAGAGGCATGTTAATTTTCTAAAATATATTTCCCTGTAATATAAATGACTTAAAATAATTTTTTCATGTGCTTGCATATAAATTCATGTTTTTCTGGGAAGAAATATTTCATATTTGATTTCCAAGTAAAAATCAATCAGACTTAACACTCCTAAAAATAATGTTTAAAGTACACTTCACTTCTCAAAGCAGAGAAATGAGAGGTTAATTCATTGGAAGACACACTGATACAAACATATGTAGATAAATTTATGATATTTTTTATTTAAGGATGTTGTTCTATGTTCTTAACCTTTGGTTACATGAATTATAAATTCAAATATAGTATAATGCATATTTATTCCACGTTTAACCACAAAATTTTGTCAATTTATTAGCAAAGTTCAATAAAAATTCTTTACAAAATGAAAAATATACAGCCATTTGAATATAGCTATGGACTTCATGAATTGTGGAACATGTAAAAGAAAATAACCATTAAGAAAGTGTTGATTGTAATTTCTCACATGTAGTACCTATATAACATATATGTATTTTCATGATTGTAAAAGAATGTACATATGTTATTTGCATGTTTCTAAAAGAATAAAGTTTTCTAAATGATATGTTCTAAGTATAACATGTACTTTTATGTTGTTCAGTAAGTTTAATCAATCTGTACTTTTAAAAATACTATATATTTTAATATAAATTGCACAGTACCAAAATAAACAACTATATTTCTTTAAAAAAATGTTAAACATAAGTAGATAAAATAATAAATAGAGAAAATGATAGAAATATTAAATCTGTGCTTTTAAAATTTTTAATGTAGGCCTCTGATTCATTTGGAGATCATTTTTTGTGAAAGATCACAGAGATATAGAACTAATTTTGATCTTCTACATGTAGATTTTTTTATTTTTCCAAAGCCATTTGGAGAATAATCTGTCTTTTATCTAATGTGTGGTCTTGGCATTTTTTAATGAAAATTGTGTGGTTGTTTCATGAACTTATATCTTAGTACTTTTGTCAGACATTGTCCTGTATGCCTCATTTCATGCCAGTTACATTGTACTTACAAGATGAGGAGAGACAGTGACATTAAAATTGGAAGACAGAAAGCTAATATACTTGAGAAAAGGCATAATGATACTCAGCAGTATTCTATTAGCTCCAGACTGTCTTGAATATCTGCTAAGTTTCTGCTTCCATATAAACATTCAGATTATTTTAGGAAGCGTTTTTCATGGGAGAGAGAAGGCAACAAGGAGAGTGATGAAAAAATAAAAGAACCCAAAATTCATCATACACATGCATTAAATTGTCAGAACTAAAGGAATAATGTTTTGAAAATGACATTTTCCCCCATAAGGATATTGTTCCCTGTGATGGTTTGCATATGTTTGGCCAGGGAGTGACACGATTAGAAGGTGTCCTCTCCTTGGAGGAAGTGTGTCACTATGGGGTGGCCTTGCAGACCCTTCTCCTCGCTGTCTCAGGGTGCTTACTCTGCTCCTGGCTTCCTTTGGATGAAGATGTAGAACTCAGCTCCTCCTGCACATGCCTGCCTGGATGCTGCCATGATGCCATGTTCCCACTTTGAAGATAATAGAATGAACCTCTGAACCTGTAAGCCAGCCTCAATTAAATGTTGTCCTTTACAAAACTTACATTGGTCATAGTGTCTGTTCACAGCAATAAGACCCTAACTAAGACATTCCATGTTTCAAGCAATAAAATAAATCGAAATAACTTTAGTTAATACTTATTTCAGCATTTAAGGTAAGTTATGCAAACAATAAATAAAACTTGTGTCATTTTTTGATAATTCAAAATTGTATGAAAATATGTATTGTAAAGATACCATATCTTCTACAACAAAAAGTTGGGAAATAAATAATAGACAGAAAGACAGACATATAGATATGTAGATGAAGATAAAATTATATATATGAAGCTATACTGATGAAAGTAAAAAGAATGCAATTGATCCATTTCATGTCTTAATAGATGTACGGTGACTTTAGGACAGTACTACATGATTCTTGGATAATATCCTATGCTTTATTATTATTTTGAGGCAGAGTCACCCTCCACAGCCCTCTCTGGCCTAAAACTTGCTCTTTGGGAGACGGATGGTCTTGAACTCACACATATCCATTTTAATGGCATTTAAATTTTGAATATTTTTATAAATATTTGGGATTATGTTCAAAAATATTTTTGTTGAGCCAAGAAGAGTAGTTTTTCTATCTTCCCACTTGTACAGCACCAGCCGACCATACCTTATAAATATCATATTTCAAACAGAAAAGTTGGAAGACAGCTAGGTATTTAGATAGATTGCAAATGATAAGAGGTAGCAAGATGGGAAAGTGAGCTTGGGGTTCTACAACAGAGTCTGTAAATTGAGGTCATGGTCAAGCAGAAGTATATAATTTTCACTGTATCCCCAAAATAAAACTCAATTATATAAAAAGAAAATTGGAAAGATGACAAGAAAAGATCATATTTGTAAAACTTCCATAAATACACTCTATAATATTGATTTAATAAACACATAGTTTTTTGGTTATTTTTTATGATATTTTAAAAATTATATTCTACTATATTATTTCCCCGTTCATTTCATTCCTGCAACCTCATCATGCATATCCATTTATCTCTTCAAAAAATAGCCATCTTTCTTAGTATTATGAATATATGTAAATAATATTTTCTAATATATTGTAGAGTTTGCTCAGTCTGTAAGGTTTCCTATGACTACTTGATATTTGATAACCCATCAGGGCCCATTCCTTGAGAAGACTGTATCTCCCATGCCCAGCATTGCTTGTTTTCTATATTTCTTGGCTAATTTTGAAGTTTCTCAATCTTTCTTCATAAAGTCTTATGGTTTCAGGGACGACCATTTCAATATGGAACTTATTTTTATTGGTAAAAAGTGTTCAGTCTGCATGCATGACTATGTAAGAACTATTTGAAGTCTCTGAGGAGACCAAAAGAGGGGGTACCGGTCTCCAAAACTATAGATACAGATAGTTGTTAACCAACATGAGAATACTGGGAATCTCAGCATTTTCATCTGGTGAAATATCCTTCTAGGCTTATTTTCTTTTTGTTATTTCTATGTCAGTGAAAAGTTCTTAAAAATAGTCATAGCCAATAAAGTAAGAAGAGAAAGTGAAATTTTAAATGATGAAAAATGTAAAAAATATCAGAAATGTAGTTATGTATTAAAGGGAGAACTAAGAAAATTATGAGAAAATTGTGACATCTACTTAAATCTGTTACATAAACAATAAAATATATTTGAAAAATAATTTAATTTGCAGTAATGTAATTTTTAAAGTTTTATATTATATATCACTTTATTATGGAAGCAAAGTTTAGAGCAGCAACTCAAAGAATGGCCATTCAGAGCCTGACCCACAGGTGTCCTATATATATATCTATATACAGCCACCCAAACTAGATAAGATTGATGAAGCTAAAAAATGCATGCTGAAAGGGACTGGGTATAGATCTCTTCTGAGAGACACATCCAGAGTCTCTCAGAAGGACTCCGAGACCCCCTTGGGGGAGGGAATTAGAGGAAGTATTGAAAGAGTTGAAGGAGCTTGCAACCCCATAAAAACAACAATGCCAACCAACCAGAGCTTCCAGGGACTAAACCACTACCAAAGACTGTACATAGACTGACCCAGGGCTCCAACTGCATATGTAGCAGAGAATAGCCTTTTTGGGGAACCAGGGGAAGGGAAAGCCCTTGGTTCTACCAAGTTTGGACCCCCAGTGTAGGGGAATATGGGGGAGGGCAATAAGGGGATGTATAGGGGGAATACCCGTATGGGGGAGGGGGAGGGAGAGGGAAGTGAATGGGGGCTTATGGACAGGAAACCGGGAAGGGGAATAACCTTTGAAATGTAAGTAAAGAAGTATACTTAATAAAAAAAATTAAAAAATGATTAAAACTAACAGTAGAATAATGTCAAGGAAAATGTTAGAAGGATTAATAAAGAAAATACTGTTTTGTCTTTAAAAAAGAATATGCATAACATAATTTCAATCATTTCAGGTAAAAATTCATTATTTTCAATTTTGAGAATTTATTTGCCAAACAATATTAAACATACTGCTGCTGAAAAATCTCAGTAGAATTTAAAATAATTTTTAAAAAATATTTAATTGGTTATTTTGTTTATTTACATTTCAAATGTTATCACCCTTCCCAGATTCCCTCCAAAAACTCTGAATTCCAGCCACTGTTTTCCCCTGTCTCAGCCAAGGTGCTCCCACACCTGCCCACTGATACCTGCCCCACTGCACTAGCATTCCCCTATGCTGGGGCTTCAAGCATTCACAGGACCAAATATCACCTCCCTTCCCATTGATGCCAGTCAAGGCCATTCTTGCTACATATGCAGCTGGAGAAATGGGTCCCCTTCTATGTGTATTCTTTGATTTGTGTTTTAGTCCCTGGGAGCTCTGGTTTGTTTATTTGGTTGATATTGTTGTAGTTCCTATGGAGTTGAAAACCCTTCAGATCCTTCAGTCCTTCCTCTAACTCCTCCTTTGGTGTCCCCGGGTTAAGTCCAATGGTTGGCTGCAAGCATCCACATCATAATTGGTAATGCTCTGGCAGACCCACTCAAGAGACATCCATATCATCTCCTGTCAGCAAGTACTTCTTGGTATCAGCAATAGTATCTGTGTTTGGTGTCTGCATATGGGATGGATCCCCAGGTGGAGCAGTCTCTGTATGGTCTTTCCTTCAGTCTCTGATTCACTCTTTTCACCCATATTTCCTTTAGACAGGGGCAATTCTGGGTTAAAACTTGAGACGGGTGGGTGACCCCATCCCTCAATCACGGGCACTACCTAACCTCTGGATATGACCTCTACAGGTTCTCTTTACCCTTTGTTGGGTATTTCAGTTAATGTTATCCCTGTCGTGTTCTGGGAGCCTCTTGCTTTCCTGACAGCTGGGAATTGCTGGTGGCTATCCCCAATTCCCCACTCCCCATTGCTACAGACATCTGTTCAAATTCCTGACCCTTTCTACATTTCCCCACATGCCCTCACACCTAATCCTCTCCCCTTTTCACCCTCCCCTCTCTTCTCTTCTAAGTCCCTCCCACCCTCTATATCCTGTGATTATTTCGTCCCCCCTTCTATGTAAGTGTCAACGAGGGGTGCAGAGGGTACCTAGAAGAGAATGGGGGACAAGAGATACAAAGAAGGATGCCAAGACAAGAGTCTGATCAAAGTGACAATTTTATTTTTCCCCAAGGCTGAATTTATACCATAACATGGGTAACAAAGGGAGGGGGGGAGTAAGAAACATTTACGCAGGCCAAGGACACAATATTCATGTGGTCAGGGAATAGGCTGATGTTGACAGGTTGTCAGAAAGGTCACAGGTTTGTCATATTTATTAGTCAGCAGGATGTTGGTTTTTCAGAAAGGTTACAGGTCATCACACTGGGTATCTTGACGTATAATATTATTATTCATTTTGACCACTAGATTTGTATTAGTCCTCTGCAGCTGCCTGGGGATTTTCCATGAACCCAGTCATACTTAATTATAACCATAATAATAAAATCAACAATGGAGGGCTTTAAGGGCATTGCTCCCAACATGTAAGATCGAGGTATCCACCATTTGTTCTTCCTTCTTGAGCTTCATAATATCTGTAAGTTGTATCATGGGTATTCCAAGCTTTTTTTCTTATATCCACTTATCAATGAGTATATAACCTGCGTGTATCTTTGTGACTGTGTCGCATCACACAGCATATTGTCTGGTTCTATCCATTTGTCTAAGAATTTCATGAAGTCATTGTTTTTAGTACTCTGTTGTATGTATGTATAAATGTACCATATTTTCAGTGTCCATTCCTCTGTTGTGGGGCATCTGGGTTCTTTCCAACTTATAGATATTATAAATAAGGCTTCTATGAAAATATTGGAACAAGTGTCCTTGTTATATGTTGGAGCATCTTTTGGGTATATGCCCAGGAGTGGTATAGCTGGGTACTCAGGTAGTACTCCTTCTGATTTTCTGGGGAACCAAACACGTGAGTGATTTCTAGGGGGGTTGTACCAGCTTGAAATCCCACCAGTAATGGAAGAATGTTCCTTTTTCTCCACATGCTCACCAGCACCTGCTGTCACCTGTGTTTTTTCCTTCATAATTTTTATTGTATATTTTCTTTATCTACATTTCATTTATTATCCCCCTTCCTTGTTTCCCATCTGGAAACCCCTATTCCATCCCCGACGACCTGCCTCCATGAGGGAGCTCACCCATCCACTCCCTCCCACCACCTGCCCTGGCATTCCCCTACACTGTGGCATCTAGTGTTACAAGACTGAGGACTTCTCCTCCCATTGAAGCCCACCAAGGCCATCTTCTGCTACATATAAGGCTGGAGGCATGGGCCTCTGCATGTGTACTCTTTGGTTGGTGGTTTAGTCCCTCAGAACTCTGGGCTATCTGGTTGGTTGACACTGTTTTTATTTCTATGTTTTATCTTAGCCATTCTGACAGGTGTGAGGTAGAATCTCAGGGTCATTTTGATTTGCATTTTCGTTATGACTAATTATGTTGAACATTTCCTTAAGTGGTTCTCATTCCTGCAAGATTTCTCAGTTGAGAATTGCTCTTAACCCACCCCCTTTTTTTAGTGTGTTTATTGGATTTTTTTATTTACATTTCAAATGTTATTCCCTTTCCTGGTTTCCAGGACATCCCTTCCCTCTTTCCTTCTTCTATAAGGGTATTCCTTTCCCCAATCATACCTCCACCCCGGTTCTCTCGAATCAAATTTCATGGGTTCTTTGTATATTGTGGATATTAGCCCTCTATCAGATGTAGGGTTAGTAAAGATCATTTCCCAATCTGTGGGTTACCATTTTGTCCTATTCAAAGTGTGTTTTGTCTTACAGAAGCTTTTCAATTTCATGAGGTCACATTTGTTGATTATTGATCTTAGGTCATAAGCCATTGATGTTCTATTCAGAAAATTTTCCCCTTATAGTCATATGTTCAAGACTCTTCCCCAATAATTCTTCTATTAGATTTGGTGTATCTAGTTTTATGTAGAGGTCATTGGTCCCCTTGTTCTTAAGCTCTGTATAAGAAAATAAGAATGGGTCTATTTGCATTCTTCTATAAGGTGACTTCATCTTAAGCCAAAACAATTTGTTGAATATGCTGTCTTTTTCCCTGGGATGGTTTTAGATTCTTTGATAAAGTTCAAATGACCATAGGTATGTGAGTTCATTTCTGCATCTTCAATTCTATTCCATTGATCTGCATGCTTGTCTTTTTACAAATTCAATGTGGTTTTTATCATTATTTCTCTGTAACAGAGCTTCATATCAGAGAGGATGGTTACCCCAGATGTTATGTTATTTTTGTAGTATTCTCTATCATGTGTTTTTTGTTATTCTAAATGAATTTTAGAATTGCTCTATATATCTCTGTGAAGAATTGAGTTGAAATTTTGACAGGGATTGCACTGAATTTGTAGATTGCTTTTGGTAAGATGACCATTTTTATTATGTTATCCTGCCAGTCCATGAGCATGAGAGACCTTTCCATCTTCTGAGGTCTTCTTCAATTTCTTTCCTCAGGGACTTAAAGTTTTTTCCATACAAATGTTTCACTTGTTTGGATAAAGTAACACCAAGGATTTTATACTATTTGTGACTTTCCAACCATATTGCTGAAGTTGTTAATCAGGTTTAGGGGTTCTCTGGTGGAATTCTTGGGGTCACTTAAGTATACTATCATAGCATCTGCAAATAGGGGAACTTTGACTTCTTTTCTAATTTGTATCCTTTGGATCTTTTTTGTTGTCTAATTGCTCTGACTAGAACTTCAAGTACTATTTTGAATAGATTGGGATAGTGGGCAGCATAGTCTAATCCCTGATTTTAGTGGAATTGGTGCAAGTTTCTCTCCTTTTAGTTTGATGTTGGCTACTGGTTTGCTGCATGTTGCTTTTACTGTAGGCTGTGCATTCCTGTCCTTTCCAAGACTTTTAACATGAAGGGGTATTGAATTATGTCAAAAGATTTTTTTCAGCATCTAATAAGATGATCAACTGTTTTTTCTCTGTTTCTATATTGTTTGTACAGTGAAATACATTGATGTATTTTTTTAAATGTTGAACCATCCCTACATCCCTGGGATGAAGCCTACTTGATCATAGTGAATGTGTTCTGTATGAGTTCTTGGATTCTGTTTGTGAAAACTGTATTGAGTATTATTGCATCAATATTCAATATTCATAAGGGGAATTGGCCTGAAGTTCTCCTTTGTTGATTCTTTGTGTGGTTTTGGTATCAGTGTAACTGTGGCTACATAGAATGAAAAAGGAAATGTTTCTTCTGTTTCTATTTTGTGGACTAGTTTGCAAAATATTGGAATTATGTCTTCTTTGTAGGTCTGATAGATTTTTGCACTAAAGCCAGCTGGTCCTGGGTGTTTTGGTTCAGAAGACATTTATTTCATTAGAGGTTATGGAAATGTTTAGATTGTTTATCTGAGTCCTGATTTAACTTTGGTAACTCGTATCTTTCTAGAAAGTTAAACATTTCATTGAGGTGTTCGAATTTTGTTAAATATAGACTTTTATAGTAGTAGTTGTTTTTTTTTTTAATTTCTCTGATTTCTGTTGTTAAGTCTCCCATTTTATTTCTGATTGTATTCATTTGGATACTGTTTCTCTGCCCTCTTAGTCTGGCCAAGGGATTATCTATCATTTTGATTTTCTGGGAAAAGAGTTTCCGGGTTTTGTTGATTGTATAGTTCTCTTTATTTCTAATTGGTTGATTTAACCCTGAGTTTCATTTTTTTCCTGCTGTTAAATCCTCTTGGCTGTATTTACTTCATTTTGTTCTAGAATTTTCAGTTGTGCTGTTAATCTGCTAGTGTATGCTATCTCCATTTTCTTTATGGAGGCATTCATAAGTTTTCCTCTAAGAACTGGTTTCATTTTTCCCCTATATTTGGGTATTTTCATTAAATACTAAAAGGGCTATAATTTGTTTTTCATTTCTTCACTGACCAAATATCATTAAATAGAGAGTTGATCAGTTTCCATGTTTATGTGGGATTTTGTTGTTTTTGTAGTTATTGAAGACCAGCCTTAGTCTGTGGTCATCTGATAGGATTCATGGGATTATTTTAATCTTCTTGTATCAGTTGAGGCTTAATTTGTGACTGATTATATGCTCAGTTTTGGAAAAGGTATGATGAGGTGCTGAGAAGAATACATATTCTTTTGTTTTAGGATGAAATATTCTATAGATATACATTAATTTCATTTGACTCATAACTTCTGTTAGTTTTACTTTTTCTCTGTTTAGTTTCTGTTCCCAAAGATCTGTCTATTGGTGAGACTTGGGTATTGAAATTTCCCACTATTATTGTGTGAGGTTCAATATGCACTTTGAGTTTTAGCAAAGTTTCTTTTATGAATGTGGTGCCCAAACTTTTTGGCCATAGATGTTCATAATTGAGAGTTGATCTTGGTGTGGTTTTTCATTGATGAATATAATTATCTCTTAAAATTAATAAGATAAATTTTAATAGACTGTCAATAAATGATTATACTTCAAAGAATTTACAATTATTCATTTGTGTTGTTAATTATACATATGTGATTTTGCATGTAACAGTTGGTGTCAGTGGAGGCTGAAAGCTGGTGTCAATGACCCTGTAACCGAGATGTCCAGCAATATAGATATGGGTAACGAGAACTAAATTCTAAATAGGAGCAGCTAGTACCCTTATCTCCTGAACTATTTCAGTTCAGGCTAAATTGTTCTTAAAAACAAATTCCTATTGCACCAGAAGTTACAACTCAATACACATCCATGTATATTTATACTCTCATCATACAGGAATAATGTTGTGTCTTTAAGTAGTGTTTTCTTTATGCATGCAGACTAGGACCTTGGCTATGTGGGTTCACTGAAATTGCAGTGCTATCATTCCTAACACAGGACCTTGGAGAATTATTAGCATCTTAGCTTCTTTATTTTAAAATATCATGAAAATCAATATTCTGTATACTCTTTCATGAATATTTCAATATTGGAAAATATTTATATAACACCTATCAAATAATAATACATGTCAAATATATAACAATTCTTATAATTTTATAATAATATGACACAAATTTTATTCCACATCTTATATTAATGCAATTTCTATATGAGAATGACTTCTATGTGCTTTATTGGACATGAGAAACATAATATTAGATAGAAAAGAACATAAACCAATCAACACATCATTTTATACAACTAAAAATTATTTTTCAGTATTCTGATTCATCAAGGGTTCAAAGATATGAACAAAACAGTATATGCACCAATCTTTGGGGTAGAAAGTGAACACTATGGAAAAAGATATTTTAAATATTAAAATCTGTATAAATTTGAAAATACTTTTAAAAATAAGCTTCAACCTAACTTCGCTATATCTAGAAGATGTTGATTAATCATTGTGAAACAAAAACAGTGTAATTTTGTTGTTCACACAGATCTCTACAGTCAATTCACTTATACATATTACAAAATGCTTTTAGTAGTCAATAGACTATTGACACATAAATCTTAGAAAAATGGGAAGGAGTTTGGGGAATGTCAGGGTGGTGAGCCAGGAAGTGGGGTTTGGGGATAGGGAACACACTTATAGAAAAAGGGGGAGGAAGATAGGAAAAAAAAGAGAAAAATGGGGAGGAAATAGAAAAAAAATCAAATAAATCTGTACCTTATAAGAGATCAACACTCAGAAATCTGTGCTAGTCAGAAGGGACAGAGATGCTTTAGAACTGACTACTAATCACAATTAGAATGTTAGGTGCTAATGATGAGAAAAATAAAGCATGGATAATTAAACAGTGAATAGAAAAAATATACATTTCAAATGATTGCAAAGAACTTATTAGGAAATTACAGAAGAGGTTGTGCAAGATAGTGAAGAACATTATTTTTAATTTAAATCAAAGACAGGGAAAGATGTGATAGACTAAACACAAATGACTGAATATGGATTGGATGATCCTCTCCCAAGTAAAGATAGAATTTCAGTCAAATTTTACCTTACCTGGAAATTGACCTATGTTAAAGATTATGTCCTACCATGGCTGTAACCTAGAAGGTAAAATAATTAGTAATCCAAACTAACTAATGGCAAATCAATAAATCCTATAGTTTTTTCAGTTACTCAAGAAAAACATGTTAAGAATTTCTTGTCCATTTTGGAAAGATCAGGAATTCCAGGCCCATGCCTAAACATACCAAAAGCAATATACAGAAAACCATCAATCAACATCAAACTAAATGGAGAAATACTTGAAACAATTCCACTAAAATCAAGGATGAGACAAGGCCCTATTTATTCAACATAGTACTCAAAGTCCAAGCCAGAGCAATTAGAAAACAAACGGAAGTCAAAGGGATACAAATTGGAAAGGAGGAAGTCAAAATATCACTATTTGCAGATGATATGACAGTATAGATATGGGACCCCAAAAATTCCTCCAGAGAACCCCTACAGCTGATAAACAACTTCAGCAAAGTGGTTAGATATAAAATTAACTCAAAAGAATCAGGAGCCTTCCTCTACTCATAGGGTAAACAGGCTGAGAAAGAAATTAGGGTAATGACACCTTTCACAATAGTTACAAATAATATAAAATATCTCTGTGACTCTAACCAAGCAAGTGAAAAATCTGTATGACAAGAACTTCAAGTCTGAAGAAAGAAATTGAAGAAGATTTCAGAAGTTGGAAAGATCTTCCACATTCCTGCATTGGAAGGATTAATATTGGAAAAACGGACATCTTGCCAAAAGGAATGTACAGATTCAGTGCAATCCCCATCAAAATTCCAATTCAGTTCATCACGGAATTAGAAAGAGCAACTGGCAAATTCATTTGGAATTTCAAAAAACTCAAGATACTCAAAAATATCCTCAACAATAAAAGAACTTCTGGGGGAATCACCATTCCTGACTTCAAGCTGTATTACAGAGCGATAGTGATAAAGAACTGTATGGTATTGGTACAGAGACAGGCAGTTAGATCAGTGGAATAGAAATGAAGACTAAAAATGAGTCCACACTCTTATGGTTAATTACCTTTGACAAAGGTGCAAATACTATCCAATGGAACAAAGACAGATAGTGCTCTTCAACTGGAGGTTGATCCATTCTTATAACTGGGGAAAGCTCAAGTCTAACGGGATCAAGGACCTACACATAAAACCAGATACACTCAACCAGAAGAAAAATTGGGAAAGATCCTCAAACACATGGGCACTGGGAAAAATTTCCTGTACAGAACACCAATGGCTTATACTGTAAGATGAAGAATCAACAAATGGGACTTCATAAAATTACAAAGCTTCTGTAAGTCAAAGGACACTGTCATGGACAAAATGTCAACTAACAGATTGGGAAAAAAATCTTTACCAATCCTATATCCAATAGAGGGCTAATGTCCAATATATATAAAGAACTCAAGAAGTTAGATTCCAGAGAGACAAATAACCCTATTAAAAATCAGGTACAGGGAAGTCCCACACCCACGGATCCCAGCCCGCAGCAGCTCTCTGATCCCAGACCCCGTGAGAGAGAGACCCAACCACCTGGTCAGGTGGGCACTCCTGAGGCTGCAGAGCGGAAGAGACCAACAACACTGCTCACCCCTGCCCACATCCCTGGCCCAAGAGGAAACTGTATAAGGCCTCTGGGCTCCCGTGGGGGAGGGCCCAAGAGCGGAAGGACCCCTGCCTGAGACACCTCCTGAACCTGAAGGAAACAGACCACATAAACAGTTCTCTGCACCCAAATCCCATGGGAGGGAGAGCTAAACCTTCAGAGAGTCAGACAAGCCTGGGAAACCAAAAGAGACTGCTCTCTGCACACACATCTCGGACGCCAGAGGAAAAAGCCAAAGACCATCTGGAACCCAGGTGCACTGAAGCTCCCGGAAACGGCAGCACAGGTCTTCTTGGTTGCTGCCGCTGCAGAGAGCCCGTGGGCAGCACCCCACGAGTGAACTTGAGCCTCGGGGCCACAGGTAAGACCAAATTTTCTGCTGCAAGAAAGCTGCCTGGTGAACTCAAGACACAGGCCCACAGGAACAGCTGAAGACCTGTAGAGAGGAAAAACTACACGCCCGAAAGCAGAACACTCTGTCCCCATAACTGAATGAAAGAGAGGAAAACAGGTCTACAGCACTCCTGACACACAGGCTTATAGGACAGTCTAGCCACTGTCAGAAATAGCAGAACAAAGTAACACTAGAGATAATCTGATGGTGAGAGGCAAGCGCAGGAACCCAAGCAACAGAAACCAAGACTACATGGCACCATCGGAGCCCAATTCTCCCATCAAAAAAACATGGAATATCCAAACACACCAGAAAAGCAAGATCTAGTTTCAAAATCATTTTTGATCATGATGCTGGAGGACTTAAAGAAAGACGTGAAGAACTCCCTTAGAGAACAAGTAGAAGCCTACAGAGAGGAATGGCAAAAATGCCTGAAAGAATTCCAGGAAAACATAAATAAACAAGTAGAAGCCCATAGAGAGGAGACACAAAAATCCCTGAATGAATTCCAGGAAAACATAAATAAACAAGTAGAAGCCCATAGAGAGGAGACACAAAAATCCCTGAAAGAATTCCAGTAAAACACAATCAAACAGTTGAAGGAATTAAAAATGGAAATAGAAGCAATCAAGAAAGAACACATGGAAACAACCCTGGATATAGAAAACCAAAAGAAGAGACAAGGAGCTGTAGATACAAGGTTCACCAACAGAATACAAGAGATAGAAGAGAGAATCTCAGGAGCAGAAGATTCCATAGAAATCATTGACTCAACTGTCAAAGATAATGTAAAGCGGAAAAAGCTACTGGTCCAAAACATACAGGAAATCCAGGACTCAATGAGAAGATCAAACCTAAGGATAATAGGTATAGAAGAGAGTGAAGTCTCCCAGCTCAAAGGACCAGTAAATATCTTCAACAAAATCATAGAAGAAAACTTCCCTAACCTAAAAAAAGAGATACCCATAGACATACAAGAAGCCTACAGAACTCCAAATAGATTGGACCAGAAAAGAAACACCTCCCGTAACATAATTGTCAAAACAGCAAACGCACAAAATAAAGAAAGAATATTAAAAGCAGTAAGGGAAAAAGGTCAAGTAACATATAAAGGCAGACCTATCAGAATCACACCAGACTTCTCGCCAGAAAATATGAAGGCCAGAAGATCCTGGACTGATGTCATACAGACCCTAAGAGAACACAAATGCCAGCCCAGGTCACTGTATCCAGCAAAACTCTCAATTAACATTGATGGAGAAACCAAAATATTCCATGACAAAACCATATTTACACAATATCTTTCTACAAATCCAGCACTACAAAGGATAATAAATGGTAAAGCCCAACATAAGGAGGCAAGCTATACCCTAGAAGAAGCAAGAAACTAATCGTCTTGGCAACAAAACAAAGAGAATGAAAACACACAAACATAACCTCACATCCAAATATTAATATAACGGGAAGCAATAATCACTATTCCTTAATATCTCTCAATATCAACGGCCTCAACTCCCCAATAAAAAGACATGGATTAACAAACTGGATATGCAACGAGGACCCTGCATTCTGCTGCCTACAGGAAACACACCTCAGAGACAAAGACAGACACTACCTCAGAGTGAAACGCTGGAAAACAACTTTCCAAGCAAATGGTCAGAAGAAGCAAGCTGGAGTAGCCATTCGAATATCAAATAAAATCAATTTCCACCTAAAAGTCATCAAAAAAGATAAGGAAGGACACTTCATATTCATCAAAGGAAAAATCCACCAAGATGAACTCTCAATCCTAAATATCTATGCCCCAAATACAAGGGCACCTACATACGTAAAAGAAACCTTACTAAAGCTCAAAACACACATTGCACCTCACACAATAATAGTGGGAGATTTCAACACCCCACTCTCATCAATGGACAGATCATGGAAACAGAAATTGAACAGAGATGTCGACAGACTAAGAGAAGTCATGAGCCAAATGGACATAACGGATATTTATAGAACATTCTATCCTAAAGCAAAAGGATATACCTTCTTCTCAGCTCCTCATGGTACTTTCTCCAAAATTGACCATATAATTGGTCAAAAAACAGGCCTAAACAGGTACAGAAAGATAGAAATAATCCCATGCGTGCTATCAGAAAACAATGGCCGAAAACTGGTCTTCAATAACAATAAGGGAAGAATGCCCACATATACGTGGAAATTGAACAATGCTCTACTCAATGATAACCTGGTCAAGGAAGAAATAAAGAAAGAAATTAAAAACATTTTAGAATTTAATGAAAATGAATGTACAACATACCCAAACTTATGGGACACAATGAAAGCTGTGTTAAGAGGAAAACTCATAGCGCTGAGTGCCTGCAGAAAGAAACAGGAAAGAGCATATGTCAGCAGCTTGACAGCACACCTAAAAGCTCTAGAACAAAAAGAAGCAAATACACCCAGGAGGAGTAGAAGGCAGGAAATAATCAAACTCAGAGCTGAAATCAACCAAGTAGAAACAAAAAGGTCCATAGAAAGAATCAACAGAACCAAAAGTTGGTTCTTTGAGAAAATCAACAAGATAGATAAACCCTTAGCCAGACTAACGAGAGGACACAGAGAGTGCGTCCAAATTAACAAAATCAGAAATGAAAGGGTAGACATAACTACAGATTCAGAGGAAATTCAAAAAATCATCAGATCTTACTATAAAAACCTATATTCAACAAAACTTGAAAATCTTCAGGAAATGGACAATTTCCTAGACAGATACCAGGTATCGAAGTTAAATCAAGAACAGATAAACCAGTTAAACAACCCCATAACTCCTAAGGAAATAGAAGCAGTCATTAAAGTTCTCCCAACCAAAAAGAGCCCAGGTCCAGACGGGTTTAGTGCAGAATTCTATCAAACCTTCATAGAAGACCTCATACCAATATTATGCAAACTATTCCACAAAATTGAAACAGATGGAGCACTACCGAATTCCTTCTACGAAGCCACAATTACTCTTATACCTAAACCACACAAAGACACAACCAAGAAAGAGAACTTCAGACCAATTTCCCTTATGAATATCGACGCAAAAATACTCAATAAAATTCTGGCAAACCGAATTCAAGAGCACATCAAAACAATCATCCACCCTGATCAAGTAGGCTTCATCCCAGGCATGCAGGGATGGTTAAATATCCTGAAAACCATCAACGTGATCCGTTATATAAAAAAACTGAAAGAACAGAACCACATGATCATTTCATTAGATGCTGAGAAAGCATTTGACAAAATTCAACACCCCTTCATGATAAAAGTACTGGAAAGAATAGGAATTCAAGGCCCATACCTAAACATAGTAAAAGCCATATACAGCAAACCAGTTGCTAACATTAAACTAAATGGAGAGAAACTTGAAGCAATCCCACTAAAATCAGGGACTAGACAAGGCTGCCCACTCTCTCCCTACTTATTCAATATAGTTCTTGAAGTTCTAGCCAGAGCAATCAGACAACAAAAGGAGATCAAGGGGATACATATCGGAAAAGAAGAGGTCAAAATATCACTATTTGCAGATGACATCATAGTATATTTAAGTGATCCCAAAAGTTCCACCAGAGAACTACTAAAGCTGATAAACAACTTCAGCAAAGTGGCTGGGTATAAAATAAACTCAAATAAATCAGTTGCTTTCCTCTATACAAAAGAGAAACAAGCCGAGAAAGAAATTAGGGAAACGACACCCTTCATAATAGACCCAAATAATATAAAGTACCTCGGTGTGACTTTAACCAAGCAAGTAAAAGATCTGTACAATAAGAACTTCAAGACACTGAGGAAAGAAATTGAAGAAGACCTCAGAAGATGGAAAGATCTCCCAGCTCATGGATTGGCAGGTTTAGTATAGTAAAAATGGCCATTTAACCAAAAGCAATCTACAGATTCAGTGCAATCCCCATCAAAATACCAATCCAATTCTTCAAAGAGTTAGACAGAACAATTTGCAAATTCATCTGGAATAACAAAAAACCCAGGATAGCTAAAGCTATCCTCAACAATAAAAGGACTTCAGGGGGAATCACTATCCCTGAACTCAAGCAGTATTACAGAGCAATAGTGATAAAAACTGCATGGTATTGGTACAGAGACAGAGAGATAGACCAATAGAATAGAATTGAAGACCCAGAAATGAACCCACACACCTATGGTCACTTGATTTTTGACAAAGGAGCCAAAACCATCCAATGGAAAAAAAGATAGCATTTTCAGCAAATGGTGCTGGTTCAACTGGAGGGCAACATGTAGAAGAATGTAGATCGATCCATGCTTATCACCCTGTACAAAGCTTAAGTCCAAGTGGATCAAGGACCTCCACATCAAACCAGACACACTCAAACTAATAGAAGAAAAACTAGGGAAGCATCTCAAACACATGGGCACTGGAAAAAATTTCCTGAACAAAACACCAATGGCTTATGCTCTAAGATCAAGAATCGACAAATGGGATCTCATAAAACTGCAAAGCTTCTGTAAGGCAAAGGAAACTGTGGTTAGGACAAAACAGCAACCAACAGATTGGGAAAAGATCTTTACCAATCCTACAACAGATAGAGGCCTTATATCCAAAATATACAAAGAACTCAAGAAGTTAGACCGCAGGGAAACAAATAACCCTATTAAAAAATGGGGCTCACCCGCGGATCCCGGCCTGCAGCAGCTCTCTGCTCCCAGACCCGGTGAGAGAGAGACCCAACCGCCTGGTCAGGTCGGCACTCCTGAGGCTGCAGAGCGGAAGAGACCAACAATACTGCTCACCCCTGCCCACATCCCTGGTCCAAGAGGAAACTGGAAAAGGCCTCTGGGCTTCCGTGGAGGAGGGCCCAGGAGCAGCAGGACACCTGCCTGAGACACCACCGGAACCGGAAAGAAACAGACCGGATAAACAGTTCTCTGCACCCAAATCCCGTGGGAGGGAGAGCTAAACCTTCAGAGAGGCAGACAAGCCCGGGAAACCAGAA
This sequence comes from Rattus norvegicus, assembly GCF_021556685.1. Taxonomy (NCBI): domain Eukaryota; kingdom Metazoa; phylum Chordata; class Mammalia; order Rodentia; family Muridae; genus Rattus; species Rattus norvegicus. The sequence goes on along the minus strand of NC_141542.1, from coordinate 67,995,408 downwards.
GAGACTGCTCCCTGCACACACATCTCGGACGCCAGAGGAAAAAGCCAAAGACCATTTGGAACCCAGGTGCACTGAAGCTCCCGGAAGGGGCAGCACAGGTCTTCCTGGTTGCTGCAGCTGCAGAGAGCCCCTGGGCAGCACCCCACGAGCGAACCTGAGCCTCGGGACCACAGGTAAGACCAAATTTTCTGCTGCAAGAAAGCTGCCTGGTGAACTCAAGACACAGGCCCACAGGAACAGCTGAAGACCTGTAGAGAGGAAAAACTACACACCCGAAAGCAGAACACTCTGTCCCCATAACTGACTGAAAGAGAGGAAAACAGGTCTACAGCACTCCTGACACACAGGCTTATAGGACAGTCTAGCCACTGTCAGAAATAGCAGAACAAAGTAACACTAGAGATAATCTGATGGCGAGAGGCAAGCGCAGGAACCCAAGCAACAGAAACCAAGACTACATGCCATCATCGGAGCCCAATTCTCCCACCAAAACAAACATGGAATATTCAAACACACCAGAAAAGTAAGATCTAGTTTCAAAATCATATTTGATCATGATGCTGGAGGACTTCAAGAAAGACATGAACACACTTAGGGAAACACAGGAAAACATTAATAAACAAGTAGAAGCCTACAGAGAGGAATCGCAAAAATCCCTGAAAGAATACCAGGAAAACACAATCAAACAAATGAAGGAATTAAAAATGGAAATAGAAGCAATCAAGAAAGAACACATTTGGAAACAACCCTGGATATAGAAAACCAAAAGAAGAGACAAGGACCTGTAGATACAAGCTTCACCAACAGAATACAAGAGATGGAAGAGAGAATCTCAGGAGCAGAAGATTCCATAGAAATCATTGACTCAACTGTCAAAGATAATGTAAAGCAGAAAAAGCTACTGGTCCAAAACATACAGGAAATCCAGGACTCAATGAGAAGATCAAACCTAAGGATAATAGGTATAGAAGAGAGTGAAGACTCCCAGCTCAAAGGACCAGTAAATATCTTCAACAAAATCATAGAAGAAAACTTCCCTAACCTAAAAAAAGAGATACCCATAGACATACAAGAAGCCTACAGAACTCCAAATAGATTGGACCAGAAAAGAAACACCTCCCGTCACATAATTGTCAAAACACCAAACGCACAAAATAAAGAAAGAATATTAAAAGCAGTAAGGGAAAAATGTCAAGTAACATATAAAGGGAGACCTATCAGAATCATACCAGACTTCTCGCCAGAAAATATGAAGGCCAGAAGATCCTGGACTGATGTCATACAGACCCTAAGAGAACACAAATGCCAGCCCAGGTTACTGTATCCAGCAAAACTCTCAATTAACATTGATGGAGAAACCAAGATATTCCATGACAAAACCAAATTTACACAATATCTTTCTACAAATCCAGCACTACAAAGGATAATAAATGGTAAAGCCCAACATAAGGAGGCAAGCTATACCCTAGAAGAAGCAAGAAACTAATCGTCTTGGCAACAAAACAAAGAGAATGAAAACACACAAACATAACCACACATCCAAATATTAATATAACGGGAAGCAATAATCACTATTCCTTAATATCTCTCAATATCAACGGCCTCAACTCCCCAATAAAAAGACATAGATTAACAAACTGGATATGCAACGAGGACCCTGCATTCTGCTGCCTACAGGAAACACACCTCAGAGACAAAGACAGACACTACCTCAGAGTGAAAGGCTGGAAAACAACTTTCCAAGCAAATGGTCAGAAGAAGCAAGCTGGAGTAGCCATTCGAATATCAAATAAAATCAATTTCCACCTAAAAGTCATCAAAAAAGATAAGGAAGGACACTTCATATTCATCAAAGGAAAAATCCACCAAGATGAACTCTCAATCCTAAATATCTATGCCCCAAATACAAGGGCACCTACATACGTAAAAGAAACCTTACTAAAGCTCAAAACACACATTGCACCTCACACAATAATAGTGGGAGATTTCAACACCCCACTCTCATCAATGGACAGATCATGGAAACAGAAATTAAACAGTGATGTCGACAGATTAAGAGAAGTCATGAGCCAAATGGATTAACAGATATTTATAGAACATTCTATCCTAAAGCAAAAGGATATACCTTCTTCTCAGCTCCTCATGGCACTTTCTCCAAAATTGACCATATAATTGGTCAAAAAACGGGCCTCAACAGGTACAGAAAGATAGAAATAATCCCATGCGTGCTATGGGACCACCACGGCCTAAAACTGGTCTTCAATAACAATAAGGGAAGAATGCCCACTTATACGTGGAAATTGAACAGTACTCTACTCAATGATAACCTGTTCAAGGAAGAAATAAAGATAGAAATTAAAGACTTTTTAGAATTTAATGAAAATGAAGGTACAACATACCCAAACTTATGGGACACAATGAAAGCTGTGCTAAGAGGAAAACTCATAGCGCTGAGTGCCTGCAGAAAGAAACAGGAAAGAGCATATGTCAGCAGCTTGACAGCACACCTAAAAGCTCTAGAACAAAAAGAAGCAAATACACCCAGGAGGAGTAGAAGGCAGGAAATAATCAAACTCAGAGCTGAAATCAACCAAGTAGAAACAAAAAGGACCATAGAAAGAATCAACAGAACCAAAAGTTGGTTCTTTGAGAAAATCAACAAGATAGATAAACCCTTAGCCAGACTAACGAGAGGACACAGAGAGTGCGTCCAAATTAACAAAATCAGAAATGAAAAGGGAGACATAACTACAGATTCAGAGGAAATTCAAAAAATCATCAGATCTTACTATAAAAACCTATATTCAACAAAACTTGAAAATCTTCAGGAAATGGACAATTTCCTAGACAGATACCAGGTATCGAAGTTAAATCAGGAACAGATAAACCAGTTAAACAACCCCATAACTCCTAAGGAAATAGAAGCAGTCATTAAAGGTCTCCCAACCAAAAAGAGCCCAGGTCCAGACGGGTTTAGGGCAGAATTCTATCAAACCTTCATAGAAGACCTCATACCAATATTATCCAAACTATTCCACAAAATTGAAACAGATGGAGCCCTACCAAATACCTTCTACAAAGCCACAATTACTCTTATACCTAAACCACACAAAGACACAACAAAGAAAGAGAACTTCAGACCAATTTCCCTTATGAATATCGACTCAAAAATACTCAATAAAATTCTGGCAAACCGAATTCAAGAGCATATCAAAACAATCATCCACCATGATCAAGTAGGCTTCATCCCAGGCATGCAGGGATGGTTTAATATACTGAAGGAACACCCAATCAGAGCCTGCCCCACATGTGGCCCATACATATACAGCCACCCAATTAGACAAGATGGATGAAGCAAAGAAGTGCAGACCGACAGGAGCCGGATGTAGATCGCTCCTGAGAGACACAGCCAGAATACAGCAAATACAGAGGCGAATGCCAGCAGCAAAGCACTGAACTGAGAATAGGTCCCCCGTTGAAGGAATCAGAGAAAGAACTGAAAGAGCTTGAAGGCTCTCGAGACCCCAAAAGTACAACAATGTCAAGCAACCAGAGCTTCCAGGGACTAAGCCACTACCTAAAGACTATACATGGACTGACCCTGGACTCTGACCCCATAGGTAGCAATGAAAATCCTAGTAAGAGCTCCAGTGGAAGGGAAACCCTGGGTCTTTGCTAAGACTGAACCCCCAGTGAACTAGACTATGGGGGGAGGGCGGCAATGGGGGGAGGGTTTGGAGGGGAACACCCATAAGGAGGTGAGGGTGGAGGGGGATGTTTGCCTGGAAACCGGGAAAGGGAATAACACTTGAAATGTATATAAGAAATACTTTAGTTAGTAAAAGAAAAAAATGAGGTACAGAGCTAAGCAAAGAATTATAAGCTGAGGATTATCTTATGGCAAAGAAGTACATAAAAAATGTTCAACATCCTTAGTCATCAGGGAAACTCAAATCAAAAAAAAAACACAGGTTCAGGTGATAACAGGTGATGTCAATGATATGGAGAAATAGGAACACTCCTCTATTGTTGGTGGGATTGCAAACTTGTACAATCACTCTGGAAATCAGGCTGGAGCTTCCTTGGACATAGTTTTACCTGAGGACTCAGCTGTACTACTCCTGGGCATATACACAAAAGATGTTCCAACATATAACAAGGAAACCCCACTATGCTCATACCAGCCCTATTTCTAATATTCAGAGGCTGGAACAAACCTAGATGTCCTCCTATAGAGGAATGGTACAGAAAATTTGGTACATTTATACAATGGAGTACTACTCAGCTATTAAAATCAATGACTTCATGAAATTCAAAGGCAAATGGATGGAACTAGAAAATATCTTCCTGAAGGAGGTAACTCAATCACAAAACACACACACACACACACACACACACACACACGGCATGCACTCACTGATAAGTGGATATTATTCCCAAAGCTTGGATTACCCAAGTTGCAGTCCACAGATCACATGAAGCTCAAGACGAAGGAAGACCAAAGTCTGGATGCTTCTGTCCTTCTTAGAAGGGGAAATAAAAATATTCAGAGGAGGAGACATGGAGACGATGTTTGGAGCAGAGATTGAAGAAATGGCCATTCACAGACTGCCCCACCTGGGGATTTAGGCCATATACCTTCAGTCACCAAACCGAGACAATATTGCTGATGTCAAAGAAGTGCAAGCTGACCGGAGCCTGATATAGCTGTCTCCTGAGAGAATGACAAATACAGAGGCAAATGCTAGAAGCAAACCATTGAACTGGGAATGGGGTCCCCATTGAAGGGGTTAGAGAAAGTATTGAAGGACTAGAAGTGATTTGCAACCATAGAAACAACAATAGCAACCAATCAGAGATCTCAGGAACTACACCACCATCCAAATAATACACATGAACAGACCCATGTCTCCAGCTGCCTATGTAGTAGAGGATGCCCTTTTTGGGCATCAATGGGAAAAAGAAGGCTTTAGTCTTGCCAAGGCTGGATCCCCTAGTGTAGGAGAATATCATGGTGGGGAAGCTGGAAGGGCTGGGTGTATGGGTAGGGGAACACCCTAATAGAATAAGGGGGGATGGTTTATGGGGTTTATGGACAGGAAACCAGGAAAGGAGATTACATTTGATATGTAAATTAAAAATCTAATATAAAAGGAAAGTCTTATGTTGAAAGACTACATTAGTACATGAAGATATAGATTGAATACTTTTTTTAGAAAAAGGAAAAAAAAGAAAAAAGTGACATGAACTATTTGACATCAGTTCCCATTCAAATATATGCAGGAGATTTGGGGAGGCAGATGGCTAAATGAAGTTACAAGCCAATAACTCCAGGGAGATGGAAAATTAGTCTGTCTTCAGGATAAGCTCTCTGCTTACACAATACCAAGTGGAAATTCAAAGAAACATTAGCATGAAGGCAGCACTAAATGACCGAGAAGTCTGTATAAACCTGTTTATTCATTTACATGTATGATTTATGACAATATTTGAAGATGTCCATGAATTTGAGAGGGTGTTGTGGGCCTATACTTTGGAGTGGTAGGGGAAGGAGATAGGGATCATTTAATTATACTTTAATTAAATTTAAAAGTAAACTTTAAAATGAAAAGGAGAAAACGATGAACACCAGCACATACGCATTATTATATTGTTCTCAGTTCTTTTATTTATTTAGAGATTTATTCATTGATAAGTACTTGTAAGTGTATAATGAAATAGGGTTATATTCTTTCTCTACTCTTCTTTCCAACTCAATTCCTCAAAGATGCCCTCCAGTATATCTGCTTCAAAATTCTGTGTTATTCTTTAGTGTCATTATTTGCAGTAGCCTACCAAGTTAAATTAGTGTTTCATGTTTATATATGAAATGGGAGCCACCACAGGAGTACTGACAAAAATCCCCTCCCCTGGAATAATCATTCTCTTTTCTAAACAGCTGTTAATTGTCCTAGCTAGTAATTGTTACTAGCTAGAAGTTTGGCTGACTTTTATAAATAATTTCTTTATCTAATTGCATAATGTTCTACTTTCTCCATCTAAACTGTCCCAAATAGTCCCTAATTTTTGGAAATTTATATAAATATACATATATATGAATATATTTGATATATTAGTAACATTGACCACACATATATGCAATAGCATGTATGTAGGTTTGTACATATCCCTAAACATGTGAGTACAACCTTCTTAGTGTGTATAATGTTGCTTACATGCTTATGTTATTCGAGTCAACTATTGTTACTGGATAAGCAAATAAGTTATCTTCCCTTTGGGGAAGAATATATTTCCTAGTGAGTGAGGAAACTCATACCCATGGGCTATATCCATTTTGCAGATGATACATTTTAATCTTTTGTTTGTGTATTTAACTTGGAACGCAAGTGGAAAACAAGAAATGAGAGAGGTCATTTGCGTGGCAGTGAGAATGAGTTAAACCAGGGAGGACAGTAGGTAACAGTTAAGACAAACCTATAGAAGTGAAATGAATATTGGGGGTGGAAAAGCTTCTTGCATTTGACTGTGAACATAATGTAACCAACTGCATGTAATTTCTGCTTTAACATGTCAATGACATACTATAACTGGGAGTTTTGATGTAAAGTAAACACAGAGCTCAATTAGAAGCAGAAGAAGATTATAAAAAACGTTGTCACTTGTGAAAATCATATTTACTAATTATCATATAGATGGAAATGACACTGAGAATTATTTTTCCTTTACGTTCTATATTACCCTTTAATTAATTCCATGTGTAGCTACATAGCTACTACATATATTTTCCTCGCAGGGCAACCCAATATCTAAACTTCAGGAAACAACACATTAGTGAAAGAAATTTCACATTTTTTTTCACTCCAGATATTATTCACCTCCCAGTACACCCTCAGACTGTTACACATCCCATACCTTCTCCCCAACCCCTGTCTCAATGATGATGCTCCCACCCACCACCACCACACCCCACCAGACCTCTAGTCTCCCTCAGGCCTCCAGTCTCTTGAGCATTCGGTGCATCTTCTCTGACTGAGCCCAGACCCAGCAGTCCTCTGCTGTATATTTGTTGTAGGCCTCACATCAACCAGTGTATGCTGCCTGGTTGGTGGTCCAGGTTCCGGGAGATTTCGGGGGTCCAGGTAAATCGATATTGCTGGTCCTCCTACAACGTTGCCCTCCTCCTCAACTTCTTTCAGATTTTTCCTAATACAACCATAGGGACCAACAGCTTCTGTCCATTACTAGGGTGCAGATATCTGCATCTGACTCAGCTACTTATTGGATCTTTTGGAGATCAGTGATGTTTGGTCCCTTTTTGTGAGCTCTCCATTACCTCAGTAATAGTGACAGGCGCTGGGATTTCCCCTTGACCTAGATTCCACTTTGGGCCTGTCACTGGACCTTCATTTCATTAGGCTCCTCTCCTTTTCCATGCCTGCAGTTCTATCAGCAAGGGAAAATTATGGGTCAGAGTTTGACTGTGTTATAGCAAACCCATCCCTCATTTGATGCTCTGTCTTTCTGTTGGAGGTGAGCCCTACAAGTTCTTTCTCCCTACTGTTTGTCATTACATCTTACGTCTCTCCCTTTGAGTACTTAGAGTCTCTCACATCCCAGGTCTCTGGTATATTCTGAAGAGTTCCCCTAACTTGGTACCTCCTGAGCTTGCCTGTTTCCATTCTTCCTGCTGGCACTCAGAGCTTCAGTCCTTTTCCCTACTCAGTACCAGATCATGTTCCTTCACAAAACCCTGCCTTCTTTCCCTCCCTTGTACATCCCTCACCCCCTGTGATTGCTTTCTTCTCTCTCCCAAGTGGGTCTGAGGCATCCTTACTTGGACCTTTCAGTTTGTTTACATTTATGTGTTGTGTGGACTGTATCTTGAGTATTCTGTACGTTTTTGGCTAATATCCACTTATTGTTGGGTACATAGCAAGCATGTACATTTGGGTCTGAGTTACCTCATTTAGGGTATTTTCTAGTTACACCCATGTGGCTGCAAAATTCAGGATGTCCTCATTCTTAATAGCTGAGTATTATTCCATTGTGTCAATGAACCACATTTTCTGTACCCTTTCTTCTGTCATGGAATATCTGGGTTGTTTCCAGCTTCTGACTATCTCAAAAAAAGGCTGCTATGGACATAGAAGTACATGTGCCCCTGTGGCATGGTGGGACATCTTTTGAGTATATGCCCAAGAGTGGAATTACTGGGTCTTCAGGTAGATCTATTTCCAAATTTCTGAGGAACCTCCAAATTGATTTCCAGAATGGTTGTATTTGTTTGCAATCCCACAAGCAATGGAAGAGTATTCCTCTTTCTCCACATCCTCACCAACTTCTGTTGTCCCCTGAGGTTTTGATCTTAGCCATTCTGATTGGTCTAAGTTGGACTCTTGCATTTCTCTGATCACTAAGGACTTTGAACATTTCTTTAGGTGCTTCTCAGCCATTCAAGATTCCTCTTTTGTGAATTCTTGGTTTAGTTCTATCCTCCATTTTTTGATTGGGTTGTTTGGTTTAATGATGGTTAACTTCTTGATATTAACTTGGTTAACTTATTTTGGATATTAGCCCTCTTTCGGATGTGGGTTTAGTGAAGATTTTTTTTCCCAATCTGTAGGTTGCCTCTTTGTCTTGTTGACTATGTTCTTTGCCTTATAGAAACTTTCCAGTTTCATGAGGTCCCATTTACCAATTCTTGATCTTATACCATGAGACATTGGAGGGTATTTTTAGGAAATTTCAGTCTGTGCCAATAAGCTCAAGGTTCTTTTCCAGTCTCTCTCATAATACATTTGGTGAATCTGATTTTATGTTGAGGTCCTTGATCCACTTGGACTTGAGCTTTGTTCAAGGTGACAAATATGGGTCTATTTCAATTTTCTACATACAGACAGTGAGTTAAACCAGCATGATATATCGAAGATGCTTTCTTTTTTCCAATGTATATTTTTGGCTTTTTTTGTCAGAGATCAAGTGTGTGTAAGTGTGTGGATTTATTTCTGGGTCTTCAATTCTATTCCATTGATCAACCTGTCTGTCTCTGTACTAATACCATGCAGTTTTTTTGTTTGTTTGTTTTGTTTTTGTTGTTGTTGTTGTTGTTTTTAATCACCATTGCTTTGTATTACAGCTTGAGGTCAGAGATGGTTATTCCATCAGAAATTATTTTATTGTTAAGAATTGTTCTTACTATTCTGGTTCTTTTGTCTATCATCATAAATTTGATAATTTTTTTATGTCTTAGAATAATTGTGTTGGGATTTTGATGGGAATTGTATTGAATCTGTAGATTGCCTTTGGCAGGATGACCATTTTTACTATGCTAATTATGCCAATCCGTGAGCATGGGAGATCTCTCCATTTCTAAGATATTTGACTTTTTACTTGAGAAATTTGAAGTTACTGTCATACAGATTTTTCACTTCAGTTAGTGTTACTACAAGGCATTACTCATGACTATTCTGAAGGGAGTCCTTTCCTGAATTTCTTTTTCAGGATGTTTATCATTTGAATAAAGGAAGGGTATTGATTGGTTTGACTTCGTTTTATATCCAGTCACTTTGTTTAAGTTATTTTCTAGCTGGAGAAGTTCTCTAGTAGAATGTTTAGGTTCACTTATATATGCTATCATATTGTCTGCAAATAACAATACCTTTACTTCTTCTTTGCCAATTTATATGCCCTTGATCTTTTTTGTTGTCTTATTGTTCTAGCTAGCACTGCAAGAATTATATTGAATAGATATGGGGACAGTGGGCATCTTTGTCTTGTCCCTGATTTCAGTGGAATTGCCTCAAGTATCTCTCCATTTAATTTGAGGTTAGCTGTTGGTTTACAGTAAATTGCTTTTATTATGTTTAGGTATAGACCTTGGATTCCTAATCTTTCTAATACTTTTAAGATGAAGTGGTGTCGTATTTTGTCAAATGCTTTTCTGCATCTAAGAAGAAGATCATTAGATTTTTTTTCTTTGTGTTTGCTTATATAGTGAATTATATTAATGGATTTTTGTATATTGACCCAACCTTACATGCCTGGGATGAAACCTACTTGGTCATGGTTTTGATGGGTTCTTGGATTAGATTTGCAAGAATTATATTGAATATCTTTGCATTGATATTCTTAAGTGAGATTGGTCTGAAGTTCTCCTTTTTGGTTGAGTACTTGTTTGGTTTAGGTTTAATCTCTTAATTTTAGAGTATTCAAATTTACTTGGCTTGATAGTTTTTCTTATTATTTATGTTTTTGGATACTTATTTTTATTGGTGTTTGTATGTGTGTGTATACATACAGTTATGTGTGTGCGTGTGCACTTGTATATAATTTCATGTCCGAGTATTTGCTTGGAGAAAGTGTCAGATCCACTCGAGTTAGGTATAGTGGCTGATAAACAAACCCTGATGATTTGCACGAGCCCCATATACTTTATCCACAGAGCCATTTGTCCAATACAATTGTATTTCTTTTTATATCTTATTTAAGTATCTTTTGCTTATCTTGCCCAAATTACTTATAAAAGCATTTACCATCTAAATTGATGCATTGATTCATAGCTGAATAATTCCAATTAACCATTTAGCAATGATTAAAACATAGTTAGCAGCAACGTTCTGCATTGCTACCCTTGTGTAAGCAATTTCACTAGGGTGGTACTGTCCAATTACTTTCAGATATATACAAGCAAAGCCCATTAAACATTACAGTGTTCTAGTTTAAAGAGAACAATTAAGTATGCATCAGTTTATATAAACAACTAAGCTTTTTGTTTCTTGCTCTTTTTCACATGATTGTTTTTACTAGCAAAGTCAGTAAAGGATCAAATCTAAGACCATACAATTTGTAGAGTATAGAAAAATATATTTTTTTGGAATTAAATATTTATTTATTTATTTTATTAACTTGAGTATTTCTTATATACATTTCAAGTATTATTCCCTTTCCCGGTTTCCGGGCAAACATCCCCCTCCCCCTCTCCCTCCCCCACCCCTTCCTTATGGGTCTTCCCCTCCCCATCCTCCCCCCATTGCCGCCCTCCCCCCAACAATTTAGTTCACTGGGGGTTCAGTCTTAGCAGGACCCAGGGCTTCCCCTTCCACTGGTGCTCTTACTAGGATATTCATTGCTACCTATGAGGTCAGAGTCCAGGGTCAGTCCATGTATAGTCTTTGGGTAGTGGCTTAGTCCCTGGAAGCTCTGGTTGCTTGGCATTGTTGTACATATGGGGTCTCGAGCCCCTTCAAGCTCTTCCAGTTCTTTCTCTGATTCCTTCAACGGGGGTCCTATTCTCAATTCAGTGGTTTGCTGCTGGCATTCGCCTCTGTCTTTGCTGTATTCTGGCTGTGTCTCTCAGGAGAGATCTACATCTCGCTCCTGTCTGCCTGCACTTCTTTGCTTCATCCATCTTGTCTAATTGGATGGCTGTATATGCATGGGCCACATGTGGGGTAGGCTCTGAATGGGTGTTCCTTCTGTGTCTGTTTTAATCTTTGCCTCTCTATTCCCTGCCAAGGGTATTCTTGTTCCCCTTTTAAAGAAGGAGGGAAGCATTCACATTTTGATCATCCGTCTTGAGTTTCATTTGTTCTAGGCATCTAGGGTAATTCAAGCATTTGGGCTAATAGCCACTTATCAATGAGTGCATACCATGTGTGTTTTTCTGTGATTGGGTTACCTCACTCAGGATGATATTTTCCAGTTCCGAAAAATATAGAATAGAGATTGAACTGTGCTAGTCTAGTAAATACTGTACAGATAAGATAAAAATTTACTTTGAATATGTGTAGTTTGCTTTTGAATGCCAGGGATTTTGCAAATTAAAACAAAATATATCTTATGAAGCCCTATTATTTGCTAATTATAGTTTACATGTATTTTCCTTTTTAGTAAATGAATTACTTTCCTACATTTCAGCAGCCAATCTCTCAGGGAACTGTTTAACGACTGCCCACATTGTCGGCCCATGAGCCTCACTATCATTAACCCCGACTGAATTCCTGCCAAGTTGTCATTTACTTCAGTTTGTTTAAGTACAGTTTGAACTAGTGGCATCCAAATTTAATTGAAATCACCTATGTAGCAAATGGGATGATTTACAGCTGTCATGCTTTGTCAGGTCGTCTAAGTACATATTTAGGAGGTATCTTACTGGAGTTTATTTTCTAGTACCATTAATGTGCCCCTGTTTCAAATGAAAACAGACAGGAACCTCAGCTCTCCCTTTTCCAGACTTCCTTCATTTTCTTATATCTGGTCTTTTCTTCCTCTTTGTTTCCCTTTCTTCTCTCTCATTCACTCTCATACTAATTTCTTTTTTCTTATCCTTTTATTTATTCTTTCATTTCTTCTCCTTTTTTTAATTGTCCTTCCTTGTTAACACTCTTCTACTTTATCCACCCAATGAAATGGAGTACCAGATCTTTGCAAAACTTTTATCATGAAGGGATGTTGCATTTTGTCAAATAATTTCTCAGCCTCTAATGAGATTATCATGTGGATTATTCTTTGAGTTTGTTTAAACATTGGATTATGTTGGTAGGTTTTCATATATTGAATCATCCCTGTATCCCTGGGATGACTCCTATCTTATGATGTTGAATGATCACTGTGATATTGGCTTGGATTCAGTTTGCAGAAATGGTATTGAGTATTTTGGCATTGATATTCTTGAGGGAAATTGGTCTGAAGTTCTCTTTCTTTTAGAGTCTTTGTATGGTTTAGGTATAAGCACAATTGTATCTTCGAAGAATGAATTGGGTAGTTTTCATTCTGCTTCTATTTGTGGAATAGTTTGAAGAATGTTGCCATTAGTTCTTTGTTGAGGCTCTAAAAGAAATAATTCATCACTAAACAAATCTAGTCCTGGGCTTTTTTGTTTTTTGTTTGGAGATTTTTAATGAATTCTTCTATTTCTTTGGGAGTTGTGGGACTGTCTAGATGATTTATCTGATCCTGATTTAACTTTGGTACCTGGTGTCTTTCTAGAAAATTGTCCATTTCTTCCAGATTTTCCAGTTTCATTGAGTATAGGCTTTTTAGTAGGAACTAATAATGGTTTGATTTTTCTCAGTTTCTTTTGTTATGTCTCCCTTTTCACTTCTGATTTAGTTAATTTGGATACTGTCATTGTGCCCTGTGGTTAGCTTGGCTAAGGGTTTATATATCTTGTTGATTTTCTCAAAGAACCAGCACCTGGGTTTGCTGATTCTTTTTGTTTCTAGTTGGTTGATTTCAGCCATGAGTTTGATTATTTCCTGCAATATACTCCTCTTGTGTATATTTGCTTCTTTTTGTTTTAGAGCTTCCAGGTGTGCTGCCAAACTGTTAGTGTATGCTTTCTCTGGTTTCTTTTTGGAGGCACTCAGAGCTATGAAATTTCTTTGTAGCACTGCTTTCATTGTGTCCATAAGTTTAGGTATGTTGTGCCTTCATTTTCATTAAATTCTAAAAGGTTTTTCATTTTTTTTCTTTATTTCTTCCTTGACCAAGTTATCATTGGGTAGAGTGTTGTTCAGCTTCTGTTTTTATGTTGGCCTTCAGCTGTTTTTGTTGTTATTGAAAACCAGTCTACAGTAATTGAAAATGTTGCTGGATATAGTAGCTTGGGCTGACATTTTTGTCCTTTTAGGGTCTAAATCTCAATACCTAAACATATTAAAAGCAATATACAGCAAACCAGTAGTCAACATGAAACTAAATCGAGAGAAATTTGAAGCAATCCCACTAAAATCAGGAACTACACAAGGTTGCCTACTGTCTTTCTACCTATTCTATATAACCAGAGCAAATAGATAAGTAAAGGAATCCAAAAAGATACAAATTGGAAATGAAGAAGTCGAAATTTCATTATTCAGAGATGATTTGATAGCATATTTAAGTGACCACAAAAATTCCACCACAAAACTCCTAAATCAGATAAACAACTTCAGCATCATGGTTGAATATAAAATTAACTCATGCAAATCAGTAGACTTATACTCAAAGGATAAACAGACTGAGAAAGAAATTAGGGAAATGATACCTTTCACAATAGTCACAAACAATAAAAGTTACCTTAATGTGACTCTAATAAGCAAGTAAGTCTGTATGAGAAGACCTTCAAGTCTCTGAAGAAAGAAATCAAAGAAAATCTCAGAAGATGAAACAATAACTCATGCTCATAGACTAGCAGGATTAATATAGTAAAAATGGCCATCTTGCCAAAAGCAATCAATACAAACTCCATCAAAATTACAACTCAATTTTTTCATAGAGTTAGAAACAGCAATTTGCAAATGCATTTGGAATAACAAAAACCCAGGAAAGCAAAAACTATTCTCAACAATAAAAGAACTTCTGGGGGAATTACAGAACAATTTTGTTAAAAACTGCATGGTATTGGTACAGAGACAGGAAGGTAGATCAGTGGAACAGAATAGAAGACCTAGAAAAGAACCCACAGGCTCATGGTCTGTGGTTCTTTGACAAAGGAACTAAACTTATCCAATGGAAACAAAAGAAAGCATTTTCAAGAAGTGGTGCTGGTTCAACTGGAGAAGAATGCAAATCTACCTTTTTTTATCTCCTTGTAGGAAACTCAAGTCCAAGTGGATCAAGGATTTCCATATAAAACCAGATACACTGAAACTTATAGAAAGAATGTAGAAGAGCCTCAAACACATAGGCATAGGTGAAGTTTTTCTGAAGAGAACACCAATAGCTTATGCTCTAAGATCAAGAATCCACAAATACGGAGGCGAATGCCAGCAGCAAACCACTGAACTGAGAATAGGACCCCTGTTGAAGGAATCAGAGAAAGAACTGGAAGAGCTTGAAGGGGCTAGAGACCCCATATGTACAACAATGCCAACCAACCAGAGCTTCTAGGGACTAAGCCACTACCTAAAGACTATACATGGACTGACCCTGGACTCTGACCTCATAGGTAGCAATGAATATCCTAGTAAGAGCACCAGTGGAAGGGGAAGTCCTGGGTCCTGCTAAGACTGAACCCCCAGTGAACTAGATTGTTGGAGGGAGGGCGGCAATGGGGGGAGGATGGGGAGGGAAACACCCATAAGGAAGGGGAGGGGGAGGGATTAGGGGGATGTTTGCCCGGAAACCAGGAAAGGGAATAACACTCGAAATGTATATAAGAAATACTCAAGTTAATAAAAAAGAGAGAGAGAGAGAGAGAGAGAGAGAGAGAGAGAGAGAGAGAGAAAGAATCCACAAGTAATGAGACCTCATAAAATTTCAAAGCTTCTGTAAGTCAAAGGACACTTTCAATATGAGAAAACAGCAACCAATAGATTGGGAAAAGATCTTTACCAGTCCTACATTTGATAGAGGGCTAGCATCTAATATATATATATATATATATATATATATATATATATATATATATATGCTCAATTTTTGAGTAATTTCACTCAAGAAGGTAGACACCAGAGGACCAAATACTCTATTAAAAATGGTGTATAGAGTTAAACAAAGAATTCTCAATTGAGGGACACTGAATGACTGTGAAGCACCTAAAGAAATATTCATTTTTTTTATCATCAGGGAAATGCAAATCAAAACAGCCCTGAGATTCTACCTCAAACCAGTCAGATTGGCTAAGATCAAATCCTACAGTGATAGCAGATGCTGACAAGGATGTGGAGAAAGAGGAACACTCCTTCATTGTTGGTGGGATTGAAAGCTGGTATATCCAAGCACTCTGGAAATCTGTCTGGCGGTTCCTCAGAAAATTGGACATAATGCTACCTGAGGACACAGTTATACCATTTCTGAAAATATACCCTAAAGGTGCTCCAACACATAAAAAGGACACATGCTCCACTATGGACATAACAGCCTTATTTATAATATCCAGAACCTGGGGGTAAAAAAGCAGATTTCCTTCAACAGAGGAATTGATTTAGAAAATGTGGTACATTTACACAATGGAGTACTAATCAACTATTAAAATCAAAGACTTCATGAAATTCATAGGCTAATGGATGGAACTAGAAAATATCATGCTAAGTGAGGTAACCTAGTCACATAAGAACACACCTTGTATGCACTCACTGATAAGTATATATAAGGCCAAATGCTCATAATACCCAAGAAACAATTGACCGACCATATGAAGCTCAAGAAGAAAGAAGACCAAAATATGGATGACTCAGTCCTTCTTAGAAAGGGGTCCAAAATACTCATGGTAGGAAAAACAGGGACAAAGAGTGGAGTAGAGACTGAAAGAAAGGCCATTCAAAGACTGCCCTACCTGGGGATCCATTCCATATGCAGCCACCAAACCCAGTCATTATAGCTGATGCCAAGAAGTGCTTGTTGACAGGACCCTGATATGGATATCTTTTGAAAGGCAATGCCAGAGAATTACTGATACAAATGAGGATGCTTGCAGCTAATCATCAGACTGAGCACAGGAACCGTCAAGGAGACGTTAGAGAAAGGACTGAAGGAGCTGAAGGGGTTTACAACCACATAGGAAGAACAACAATATCCACCTACCAGATCCCTCATAGCTTCCAGAGATTAAATCACCAACCAAAGACCATCCATGGAGGGTCCTATGGCTTCAGTTGCATTTGTTGTAGAGGTTGGCATTGTCTGGCATTAGTTGGAGGAGCAGCCCTTCATCCTGTGAAGGGCATTTCCCCAGTGTAAGGGAATGCCAAGGTGTTGGGGTAGGAGTATGTACGTGGGAATGGGAACATTATTGTAGAAACAGGAGGAGGGGAATGGGAAATGGGGCAACCCAGAAAGGGGATAACATTTGAAATGTAAATACATAAAATATTTAATAAATAGAACAAGAAAAAGAGGAAGAGGAAGAGAATGAGGAAAGAGAAACTATTTTAGTGTACATATTGAAGAGTAAAAATTACCAAATGAATTTTCTAAGTATCATACTTACTCCATTTACTCAACATAGACCAATCCAATATTTAGACAAACACATAAAGTTATTCAACAATGTAGCCTGAGAGTTGGTATTAGTAGTTTTCGGTCTGACACTAGAATAACTTCATGGATTGGGATTGTTGTGTGAAGCCTATGGAGATGGCTTAGCAAGTAATGACTTTTGCCACTGCTAAGCTTCATAGCCTGGATTGAGGGCCTGGGACTCACATGGTGGAATGTGAGAAACAATTAATAAAGGTTGTTCTCTGACCTCCACACATAGGACATGTACAGAAATATATAATAAATGCATAATAAATGTAAAAGACATTTAAAAAGAATGAAGTATTAGGCTAAAGGACAATACCTTGCTTTAATATATTCATGGTAGCTTTCGCTGTTTAGATGTGGAATTATACCTGTTGTATCAATCCACATGAGTAACTGTAACTAAATATAATAAACTGGAAAATGTATAAAGAATATAAATTTATTTTATTACAGACAGTGGATTTTCTCATCATCATCCTTTTTATATTAAAGATTTCTCCTTTAAATCTCTTATAAAAGAGATTTAATAAGAACTTTTTTTTGTAAAATTTCTGTCCTTGTACCTCAGTCAACCCCAAAATTTCCAAGTTCTTATCATCTTTATCTTATAATTCCCCAGTAGCAACTGTCAGGAGTCTTAGAGCATATTAGTTGAAGAACTTATGTCATAGTAAGTACTTGAGAACCATTTTAGAGTTTTCACATTCATTTTAATGATATATGTTGAATTTAACTAAGATTTTGGGTTTGTTCTTACTTTAAAGCATAGAGCACGGATATTAATAGTTTCTCAAGGAACAAAGGAATTATCTAAGAAATTAATTTGCCTATAAATTTATCATGATTTCAAAAGGGAGGAGGACAAAGAAAATTAGGAAAATATCAAGGAACCTATGCTATGATGTGGTCACTAGTGTCATAGCACATGAATACTTGTGCTGTTATTTTCTTTTATACTGGTATACCAAATAAGCACTCCTAAAAAAGAGTAAATGGCATACTCCCTGTAGTGGCTACTCCTGGTTGTCAACTTGAGTATATCTGTAATGAACTACAATCCAGAATTGGATGGCTCAATTTTGATAATGATCTTGAGCCTGGGAGACACAAATTTCTGACCTGGATCCTGGCATGGAGTTCTTGAGGCAAAGTGGCTATGAATTCCAGGAGCTTAAAGCAAGGAGATCTCTGAGTTCAAGGTCACCAGGAACAAAGCAAGTCCCAG
The DNA here is from genome assembly GCF_021556685.1 of Rattus norvegicus. Taxonomy (NCBI): domain Eukaryota; kingdom Metazoa; phylum Chordata; class Mammalia; order Rodentia; family Muridae; genus Rattus; species Rattus norvegicus. The sequence goes on along the minus strand of NC_141542.1, from coordinate 67,977,236 downwards.
ACCCAGGCATGGTGGTACACACCTTTAATCTGGAATATACCTTCTGTTGGAGACTTACGTAAGAACATTGGAAGAAGGAAGAGTCTCTCTTTTTCACCTGCCTGCCTGCCTCATGGGACTGAGCCACTGCTAGATCCTTGGACTTCCATTCACAGCTGCTGCTGACCATTGTTGGGGAGTTGGACTACAGACTGTAAGTCATCAACCAATTCTCTTACTATAGAAAGACTACCCATAAGTTCTGTGACTCTAGAGCACCCTGATTAAAACAAGTTGGTACCAGAAGTTCTTCTAGAGGAGCAGAAGTATAAGGATGAATTTTTTAAGAATCTGGAGTGGTTTTATAATTCACCAGCACCTTCGACTACTGAAACCTCCCCTGATACTCTCGCTCCCAGCAGATTGGAGAATAATGAAGATTCGTGGTTGAAACTATATTTCAAACTTAAAGAAGCTAGTGCTTTTGATTATCTCTATGAATTAGGTGATGTGGTGTACAAAACTTTCCACAAGTTGGGGGAAAAAATCAGAAAATAATTTTGCTAGCTTGTTGCTCTTAGTATCTCTCGAAAAATTGATGAAGGAAAAGAATGAGCTGTATGATAAAACAGAACGGCTTCAGAAGCACGTAAACAATCTAAAGGTTTCTAAGTGTGCTCTTGAAGAGAATCTTCTCTCCAGCAGCCATAGAGCTTGAATTGCACAAAATCAAACTGAAGCCTTCATTATGAGATTGGCTGAATTGCAGTGAAAATTTAAGTCTCAGCCTCAGAGGGTGTCAGCAGTTAAAGTAAGGGCAGTAATTAGCATAGAATGGGATCCTATAACTTGGGTTGGGGATGCATGGGAGGACCCTGTTAAAGTTGAGAAGTTTGAATCTTCAGATTCTCAACGGTTTACGCCCACCCCAGGGAAATAGTACCCTTAGCCTCTCCCCTTGAAATAATTCCTCTTTCACATGAGGAAATTAATCCCTCAGAGTCTGATAAACCAGCAGTGACTTTCGATGAAGAAAATACCAGACATGACAATGTTGATGTTTCTCAAGGCCCACCAGTAGATTCTAGACCCTTAACCAGACTCAAGGCAAAACAGGCTTCTGTCTTGGTTAGGGTTTTATTGCTGTGAACAGACACCATGATCAATGTAAGTTTTATAAAGGACCACGTTTAACTGGGACTGGCTTATAGGTTCAGAGGTTCAGTCCATTATCATCAAGGCAGGAGCATGGCAGCATCCAGGCAGGCATGGTGCAGGAGAAGCTCAGAGTTTTATATCTTCATCCAAAGGAAACCAGGAACAGACTGAGCATCCTCAGGTAGAGGAAGGTCTCCAAGCCCACCCCCACAGTGATATACTTCCTCCAACAAGGCCACCTCTTCTAATAGTGCCACTCACTCCCTGGGCCAAGTATATGGAAACGATCACAGACACTCTTCTTCCAACAGGCCACACCTTCTAATATTTCCACTCCCTCAGCCAAGCATATCCAAACCATCATATTCCCTATAGAAGGTGTAACTCTGATCTCATGGGTTTCTTTGAGTCTTATAATTTCATTTCCCCCTAATATAATCACTTGTATTATATTATATATTGTATTAAATATATCACTTGTATTAAACTATATTTATATAATCCAAAGACCTCAGGTTAAATAAGTTCCATTTATAATACCAACAAAACCACAAAGGTAATGTTTAAATGTCACTAATAAGATGAAGAAGTAGGATTGGTGATCAACTATTCCTCTTTTCTCCACTACTATTCCATAAATTATTGTAATATGCATGATTAATTGTATTTATATACATTTTATTCTCAAGGATCAAAAAGATTTTGGAGGTTAGTAAAGTCTTATAAAGAAGATGACACTTAAAATACTGTGTAATCAAACACACATAGAAATAAGCAAGTTTCTACCTAGTATAAAATATACAGATATTTCTGAGACTAATAAACACATCAAAGAAAAATTTCACTTGTTCAAATATATTACCTCTTGATATTTTGAAAATCATACTATTATATTCACTGTATATCTAGACCAGAAATTCTAACAATGTCGCTCATGTAATTTCTCATATTCAGTATTACTAAAACAACCCCATCACTGAGTATTAATTTTCAGAAAATTTTAAAAAATTAAAGTCACCATGAATACAATGTAACAAAATTCTAATTCAAAACAACAAAACACAACTAAATAAGAATAATAAAATAAATTTTAAAAAAATCACATTCAAATTAGGCAAGGCAAACAAACAGGGAAAAAACCCAGAAGTTACAAGAATCTGAGATCGCTTTATGCACATACTCAGGAGTCCCAGCAAAAACACTTAACTGAAATCATAATATACACACACAGAGGATTTTATGCAGCCCAGTTCTGACCCTGTACTTGATACTCAAGTCTCTGTAAGTTCCTATCAACTTTGCTCAATTCATTTAGAGGGCCTTATTCTCCTGGTGTTCTACATATTCTCTGTCTCTTACACTCTGCCTCCCCTTCAGTCCAATAAGTTCTTGTTATATATTCCATTTCATATAGTAGTCTTTAAATCAAATAAGACATTGGATTGTTACTCCCACAAGCTTTGTGCTACTATTATCCTAATATAGTTTGTGGGCAGGGCAGCATTGTAGATCAAAATTTCTGTCCCTGAATTGGCATATATGATTTACTTTGGAAACTTATTGTTTTAAATATCATAAAATTAATATCTTGAAAAGTAGAGTCTTCTTGCTTTCTCTTCTCATGCCCTCTTTGTCCCTGTTCCCTCTCTCCTCATTCTGCCCTCTTCCCTCCATGTGCCCATGGTTGACCTTTGTTCCTCCCCTCTTCTACTCTTCTCTCATTAAACCTTTCCATGTGGAAAAAAAAGGAAAGAAAAGCACAGAAAATTAGAAAACAGATAGTCAAAAATTAAATTCCAATTTCTAATTAGCATATATTTGAATACTCACTGAGCACAAAAGAAAACACCATAATTGCAATCAGTCATGAAGAGACATCCATCACAAGAACATACAGTACTTAAATAAGCAGGCATTTAAAAAGTGCTCAGATAAAATTGTTTAAATATAAAAAATGATTGTATGGAAGAGTATTGTGCACATGTCTCTGTGTGTGTGTGTGTGTGTGTGTGTGTGTGTGTGTGTGTGTGTGTGTGTGTATGTATTTGTGTATGAGAGAGAGACAGACAGAGATTGATACAAGGACAAAGATGGAGAAACAGAGAAGGGGGAGGGAGGGAGGGGGAGAGAGAGAGAGAGAGAGAGAGAGAGAGAGAGAGAGAGAGAGAGAGAGAATTGAGAATTGTGTGCTAGGGTTGGAGAGAACATAATGATCTTGCAACAATTAATCTGAATGTGATTCCCAGCATCCTTGCTGAGTGGCTCAAATCTACAACTCCTCTCCAGAGAATCCTATCCATATGTAAAATATACATACACAGACCCCCTTATTTATTAAGAAATCAATCTTAAAAGTTAAATGTTAGGAATTGGTTCTAACGCTTTGTCTTAATTTAGTTCCCCAAACTGTGCTTCCAGACCCTGAGGTCTCCTGCCCCCATTGGTAATAGAGTTTTGCCATACAGCCAATGACTGGGCAGAGATGGAGGCAGGAATTTTAGATTTGTGGGCAAGGACCTGAGGGGCAAGAACAGACAGAATTGCCATGATAGAGACGCAGAAAGATCAGATTAAAAGTCCCAGCAACATGTAAGAATCTGTAAGTGGCCACAGGTGCCACTACGCTCAGTGAGTAGCAGCAAATATTAATTCAGGAATAACGAAGGCGTAGAAGTGCCTGCTTTTGAGCTAGTTAGGTATATTAAAATTTAAGCTGATGTGTGTGTGGGTGGGTGTGGGTGTGTGTGCGCTCGCGCCCTCACATACATGTCTTTCATTCCTGAATCCAGAGCTCTTGTGCAGGTACAGCATGCAAGTGACCCTCTGGGAACTCAAGCAGATTAAACTCTTCACTACTACCTGTGGTGCAATGTGGTAGGCAAGAACTCACTTTTAAAAATTAATTGGAAATTACTGAATTGAATACACACTTGTTGTGATATAAGATTATGAGTTGGGGAGAGCTAGGTTCTTAGCAAGCTAACCTGAGTCACAAGCTTCCATTGTAATCCACAAAATTAAAACAAAGGATGACAGCCCCCTGAGGGGATTTCCTTGGGGCCCTTCTAAAAGTTTTCTAGTTATCTTGGAGACCTTGAGCTCTGAGGAGGTGGCAGCCCCTGTGGTTCAGAGAGGATCCCTCCAAGGCAGAGAGAGAGAGTCAGATGGCAGAGGCTGCCTGCCTCCTAAAAGCAAATAGTCAAATGATAGAGATAAATAAAATTTGATTTAATTGTTTTAAAGGATGAAGGGGAAGATAATAGTAATTGTTCAAATGTTCTTAAGTATGCATTAAAAAATTAAAAAAAAAACAGGCCTTTGATCTAAATGTAGGAAATAAAGGCAATGAGGTAGAATAGAAGGAATGAGAAAAAAAATGCATTACAAGAAACTTAAAAAGTCTATGCCAGGGCAGGTCACTGGATCTTCTAACATGAGCTACATGGGATTTCTGGGATTATTCACCTTGGTATGACAAAAATAGAGCCTGGAAATAGGCTTATATAGTAAGTAGAAGGGAATTTAATTAAAGTTAAAAACATAGATGAATAAATAATTTGAGGCTATTAATCTTAAATTGTAAATCAAAAAGCAAGGGATAGAGACTCTGACCAATCTGAGACAGCAGAAAAACATTTAGGCCTTTATCACACTATTAAAAATTAATCTTGTAAGAACAAAGCAGGAGACAATGGAGGGGCACCATCCAAACAGTTTAGATTGTTCAATTTACTTTGAATTGTTTTAATTGTCAAAATGAGGTTGATTATAAGTTTGGTAGTATTTGTGATATCAAAAATCCTGTGAAAGAGATCCTGCTATTAAATTTTATCTATACTTTTAATGATTTCTGGTTACTGGAACAAGAACATACTATCTTGGAAGACAAGATCTGTATTGGCTTGGCAAGAAAAGAGAAAAGACTTTAGACCACTTATAGAGTGATATAGATCAGATATGACAGGGGAAGTGTAGGATGATGTCATTAGGCAGCAAGGCAGATCCAGGATAAGGCAACATCTATCACTGGGTCTATCACTGGATGAAAAGTAAGGGTAGGCTTTGAAAAGTCTAGAAAGGATAGAGGAAGAGTAGCAAGGGAAGGAAGATGGAGATAGAGGAGAATGATTCTGATCCAGATGATCTAGGTCAATTTTAGCTTGTTTAGGTGGGCTTGCCTAGCTTTATTAACTGACAGTGAATTTATTCCGTGGATGTATTGAAGACCGAGAATTTAACATATAAATCTAATTGTTAAACTAGGAGTTTTTAGAGCTTTGATTTTACGGGTCTACAGGGGATGTGAGCAAAGATCCTGGTAGGCAGAGATACAACCTCCTCAGTTCTGGAATCTGCGCTAGAACATAGAATGTCTGGGGCTAGCATGGTGCCATGCTAGAACAGCCTGTGGAATGTGATGTATATATCAGGCATGGTAACAACCCGCCAAGGGGACAGTGTGAGAAAGCAAGTATCTGGCAGAGAGACAACTGGAGTGCACATCTTCCCACAGGGAGACCAGTAGTGGCTGATCCATTTTTTTTTTACCACAACAGAAGAATCCCTGAAGATCTTGGCTATAGAAAGGAAAAATTCAAGAAAAATCAAATGGGACAAGTAACTTGATCTGCTGAGTCTTCACCATAAGAATAGACCTGAATTGGCTTAGACTTAAAAATGTGTCTAGCCAAAACTTCAGCAAATTTAAACAATAAATTTTATGGGTTATGGAATCCTTAAGATTCTTTATGTCCTTCATGTGGCATAAATGAAGATTTATTACAATTAGTTATTGGTCACATTAACTCATAAATATATAGTTGTCTTTCAGCTATGCAAAGAAGGAACAATATTCATCCTAAACTGATCTGTGCACTTTTCATCTGATATCTTAATAGTACTAGAATTTTGATTGTGAGATTCATATATTGCAGAATGTACAGCTCTGGCAAGATTCATCCCCAGGGACACTGATATGACCTCCTCCTGTTCCAGCCCCCTACCTCCTGAAGTTGTTTCTAGAGAATGGCTTCCAAAACAGCTTCAGAAATAACTGGTGATTTCCCATGACCTTACTTCATTCAACCTTTCAGACAGAATTTGTCAGAACTTCACTCAAGTCCTGAGCCTCCTAAACAGACGAAGACTGGATAACAGATGATAAAGCTAGCCTTCTTAAGTCTAGCCAAATTTTCTAATTTTTTTACCCCTCCTAAATCTTTTAAAGAATTTTTCCTTGCCTCTATTCAACAAGAAGAAATTGTGGAGAGTCATCATCCCAATCCCTTGGGTTTGCCTATTTTGTAAATCATAAATGAGTTGACATTCAAGGAATAATTTGGAAATGATCATAATTTGGACAGAAAGGAAATAGATGGGATGGATTACTAAATTTAATTTTAAAGCATTGTATAACCACAATTCTACATTGGTAAAAATCTTTATAATTGATGGAAGATAAAGTTATAATTTTTACATTGGTGCAGAATTTATAGATTGATCTAGATTTAAGGATTTCATTGGTATAAATTTCTTATATTTATATGTAAATGAAATTAATATTGTTACTTTTAGATAGATATTGTGCCTATGCAACTCATTTAAGAATACAAGGCTTAGACCTAGTCTTTTTAATAACTGCTATTACAAACTGTTTAGGATAAGTAATACTGCAAGTTATGAGCCCGATAGTAAACTCATGGTTATATTATATTCTGATCTAACTATATTAAGGTGCTTTCTACAAGTGGAAATAGCTAAGAGTAGTCAAAGTTTAACAATTCAGATATACTTTACATAAATAGATAGTCTTCAAAAATATCAGAAGTCCACAGAATATGACATTTAATATTAATTCTTTATTAAGGATCATTTAACTAGAGAAATACCTGCTCCTGACAGTGTCTCCTTCTTGGTTCAAAGAAGAAATTTAGCATTAAAACTTCTATATGGAGTTGCTCTGGTTATGGCAAGATAGCCCCTGGACAAATTTTCCTATTTATCTACAAGCAAAAAATACTGTCCTGAAAAGGACACACAATTTGGGATAGTTGACAGTTCAGCTCTGCCAAAACAAAGCAAACTAGTCCTCCAGAGTTCCTGCTTCATTCTGTCAGCGGGTTCTGAGCCAGAAAGCTAAAGACAGTTGCTCCAACATTTTGTGGAATGGGGGATTGTTCAGGTAGTCTGCTGTCTCCAGAATTTGGTTAAATTTTAGAAGTTATGTTTTGTGTTTACTCTATATATTTGATAATATTTAGTAATTTTTAATTCTTTCTCAGATTACTGAGGGGATTAAAGAGTAATTATAGTCCCCTAATCAAAATTAAGTTGTTTAGCATTGAGGAAGATGATATAGAAAGGATGGTTTTCAGATGGTAATATTAGTTAAAATCTGAACATAATTCAGGTATAGAATTTTAAAGTCTTTCAGCCAGGATAAATGGTAGAACACTTTAGCTAGTTGACAAATATGATATATTAGATATTAATTGTATATCACACTTTATAATTTACATAATTTTTATGATTTTGCTCAATTTATGTCTGCGAGAAGAGCCTTTTTATTGTACAGAAAGTACAAGTGAGATATTGGAAATTGGTTCTAATGCTTTGTCTTAATTTGGCTTCCAAAAACCAATGAGTAGTTCACTTCCAGATGAGAGTCCCTTACCCCAGATGGCTTTTTGTGGTAGTAAAGAATTGCAGTACAGACTATGTTTGGGCAGGGAGACAGAGATGGAACTTTTAGGTTGTATGGGCAAGAGACTGAAGTGGGGGTGGGGTATAACAAACAGAATCACCATAATGAGGAAGCAGAAAGATCAGAATAAAAGGCCTGCTGACATGTACGAATCAGGGTAATTGACTGGGTCTGGGACAGCAGAGAGCAAATATTAACTCAGGAATATCAGGGGAAAAAGTGTGTGCTAGCCACAGGGAGGTATAAAGGTCCCTACTTATTGAGCTAGTTATGCTTATTGAAATTTAAGTTTACATGAGTGTCCTTCATTCATGAGTCCAGAGATCTCTGGTGGATGACTAGAGGCTCTATCATTCCCAGTGAAGAATTTGAGAACAAATCAACTATTCCCTGCTACAGTTAAATGAACAGGTTAATTAATTAAAGAAATTCAATAAACCTCTTAAATTTATCCCTCACAAGTAAATGCACATACTCAAAATTATAAATAATTAAAAACATTAAAAATATAAATTCATTTACATATAATTTCTTATTGCCATTATGGTTAATTAATGTACAATACCATCATTCAATTTTTTCATTAGTATTTTCACTTATATTCATAGGTCAGCTGTTGTGTGGCAGTGTCTACATCTACCCTGGAATTCAAAATAAAAAACTGTTATCTATTCTTGAAAACTTTGAAAGATATACTGATATACTTATGGGATTGAACATTTTCTTAGCAATATAAAATGTCATTTGGGAGATGGGGAAGAGTACAATTGCAGAAGTTAGAGTTAAAAAGATTAACCACTAGGCAGGAGTTTCAGAACAGAGACAATTTTTGCTCACCATTATGAACATACTACTCTACAATTATCTAAACAAAATACTATTATTATACTATTAAATAGTTAACTAATATGTGGGTACTTTAAGAAATAACAAACAAGATTAAGATAAATGTAATAAAAGTTAAAAAAATATTTCAGATAGGAAATTGTACAAAACACACATAGTTGCTAGGTGGATTGAAAAATTAAGACCTATAAAAAATGGATGAAAATTGAAGTTGTAGCTGGGCAAGCAAGGGTGAAACTAAGGTAGAAACTTTATAGAGTTTAACTTTAATTGTGAACTCTATCTGTGACCACTGAAGGACAGAGAATTGCTGACTAATTTTTTCAATATGTTGATTTATTTCACTAAGTCCTTGAGTACATGATGATTTGCATGGCTGGTGTAATGATATTCTGGGGCACTGCATAAATACAAGTTCATAGATGTCAGTGAGTAATATCCCTGCTAATGATGGCACTATCAAAAGCATGTGGATGATTTACAGTGACATTCAAAGGACTTATTGTTGAATAATGAAACATTACTTAATATGAGATAGAAGGGGAGAGAATTGTTAATATAAGTCTGTGCAAGATTTAGATATCAAAGACAACTTGTATGAACTCCATTCACAGTATCTACGGTCCAGCATTATGGGGGTATTAAAACTTCGAGTTAGTAACATATGTATCTTAAAGTTTTGTTGAACACAGTTCACTTGATACAATAAAATAAAAAGTCACAGTTGGCAAGAATGATTCATTATATGGAAGACAATTGATACGCAAATTGAAGATTACAAATTGATGGAGCCTTTGTTAGAGGAGAGATGCCTCAACACTAAGAGTACTGGTGGCTCTTACACAGAGATCAAGTTGAATTTCTAGCACTCATGTGTTAACTCTGTAACTTTAGTTCCCAGGGAACTAATACTGTGATGCCCTCTCTTGGCAATTAAAGGTCCTATGTAAAGTGAAAAAATCCCATGCAGAGAATTTAAATTATACACACTATTATATATATATATATATATATATATATATATATATATATATATATATATATATACAAATATATACATATTTGCCACTTCTGGGAATAGAAATACAGATTGACACTAACAATAAAAATAATTATAGGGTCTACGGTGAAGGTACAGTGATTTAGAACACATGACTCTCACAGAGAACTTGCGTTTCCACCCAACACCCTAACAGTGCTTTCTGTTTGTATGTCCTGAGTTCAGATCCTGAGGACTCAATGCCTTCTTCTGATTTCTGTAAGAAAAAGTGTGATGTACATACATGCAGGTAAACATTTTGATATACCTAATATTAAATATGTAATCTAAATAATAAATAATAATTAATAAATCAGGAAACCCACTTACCTTAGGCAGTGGTGGAACACACATTTAATTTTAGGTCTTTGGAGAGAGATGCAGGCAGGTTATTGTGAGTTCCAAGCCATGTTGGTTTACAAAGACAATTCTGGGAAACCCAAGACTGACTTCTCATGGATACCCTGTCTCCCGAAATAAAAAATAAAGCAACAATAAATATTTTCTATTTTGGAGCAAAAACCATGTAGACATCTCATCATTTATGATATTTTGTATGATAAAGAATAATAAAGTAATAGTTTTTTGTCATGCTGACACTAAGTAAAAATATTTTTTTTTATTCAGGAAAAGTACTCTTAGGAAGATTAGTAAACTTCTTATTTTCTGAATGTTCACATTGGTTTTAAATGTCTGCTGGCTTTAATTAAACCAAGTATGATGTCATACCAATTTGCTTCATTATATAGTCTTTATATTGTGAGTAAATCATCTTAATTTATCTGTATAGTTTTAATATTGCAATGGCTTCAGCAGAAGAATACATGCTGCTGAAAATTTTGAGTGACCATTAATGCAGATTGGTAATGGACATTCATGGACTAAGTTATAACTCATTTGAAATAATAGCGTTTAAAATCACGTGATGTTTTTAATATTAGCCATTAAACCAACAAACAAAGGGTCATGGCAAGGTACAATAATAATTTACTTCTTGTCCTTCTAATGGATTGTCTTTTGAAGGAGCACGATTATGTCACAGAAAATAGAAAACAAAGTGCTAAGTTTGTTTTTTTTTTTTCAGATTTCTTGGAAAATGAATGCTTCCTGAATCTAATGAAAGTTTCTTGTGAAATTCAAATGAGTGAAGAGCATCAAAGACATCAAAAAACAAAACAAGACAAAACAAAACAAAGCCTCTTGCCTTCCTTTTCTGATTTGGAAAAGTAAACATTGTTTCTCATTTTTTTCTACACATAACCTTCTCCCTTTAATACCTTCACTGTGTGAATATTTAAATGATCAATTTAATTCTCACATTCATCATGTCACTTCTCCTTTTCAAGATAATGCTATAATTTTTTTTACTATTAAGGAGAAAAATCCAAGCTACCTATCTTTTCTTATCATACACAGTGCTAAACTTTTCTAGAGAAGAAGCAAATAATGCCTTCTCTCCAACGTGGAAGATACCAGGGTAAACTGATGTAGGTACAACACAAGTTCATACTAGTAAATAAGGGATGTGTACATACTTCTAACTTTTGAATAGTACATCTCTCAGCATTCGAAGCCACAACTGTATGTTCAAAACATTTTCATCCAGTGTGCTCTGTTTGCTAGATTCCTTTACATATACTTTATATGTAATCTGAGGTTTTCTCTAAGAATTAGTTTGTGGGATATTTTTCCATGGGAGCGATAAAGACAGAAGCCTTTACACTGTGTTTTAAGTTATTTCTGCGTCCTTGTGTGCACTAAATGTGACTTTGTATAGCAGGCATCTAGGCATTTTTAGAGATTTATTTTACTTTTTGATGTGTTGGGGTGTGCATCGATATTTGTGTGTCCGTGTGAGTGTACATGATCACTGTGATTAGAAGCCATGATAGGCCAGAAACCAATATTACCCGACTTAGCATTCTATTAACCTTGGCCAATAATTTCAATAAAAATCCGTATATAAGATACTGTATTTAATAAACCTGCTTAGCAGAAAGAAAGGTTATATAAGACCTCCAGACCTCAGCTTTCATCTTTTATATTTTCTTTCTTCTCTATCTTTCTGATTATTCTGACACAACCTAATCCTGGACTTTGATTTTAATGAATTCACGTCAATACAGACAAATCTGTTTAACTTACCCTATACTCACTAAACACACACACACACACACACACACACACACACACAAATACAATCAGAGTTATATTTACGGTTATATTATAAGTATATTTCTATATTAAATGTATGTATATATTTAACATTATATATAAATATATTTTAGATTATTCAAATTAATAAAATATGAACATGTGCCTACCTCTAGAAAAACATTTATTTTATAGGTTGTTATGATATTGAAAATGGGATTGTGGTTTTCTAAGACAAGGATTATGAGCACTGAGGTCTGTAGGATAAAGGACTAAATCGGGAATGCAACAAGTGTGGTTTTTGATAGGAATGGAGATAACTGTTTGACATACTCTTCTAGAAAAAGAATTGTGAGAGGAAAGCAGATCACTGATGTGTGCTAATATTCCATTTATGTTCAGGATTTTAAATTAACAGGATCTTAATTTAGCAGATTGTTGAAATAAAATTTCATCTAAGATACAACCTAATGGAGATGAAAAGTTTAAGACGTCATATAGTGGAGCTTCGATTTGAAAAACTACATATAAGATGGTGAAAACACATCACATACTGAGATAAAATATAAAATGGAACCCAAGGTTTCACTTGGAAGTTGATTTAACATGCAGCTGGAGTCTATATCCAATATGTTGGTTTGATTGGGATCCACAAAAGTTATGACCAGAATATCAAGCGGCACAAATCATTTAGATACCTGTATGTAAAATGAAAGATAAACACAAGTCTGAGAAAATGTGTCTGATATCATTGGAAAACAGAACCTAATTTTAAGACTAAAATGAATGTGAAAGGAACCATATGGAAGGATAATGGTTCATTTAGGAAATTCAAGAAGCTTGTTGAGCTGTGAAAGGAAAAAAATTGACAGTAGGACTCAGAAAGAAACTCTAGAATAGAAAAGGGAATAATATGTAATAAGATGGTACTGTCTCCAAAGCAGAAAAGGGTAAATGTCGACATATAAAAATTAACATTCTTTATTTATCTTTATTAACTTGAGTACTTATTTACATTTCAATTGTTATTCCCTTTCCCGGTTTCCTGGCCAACATCCCCCTAACCCCCCTCCCTCCCCTTCTCTATGGGTGTTCCCCTCTCCATCCTCCCCCCATTACTGCCCTCCCCCCAACAATCACGTTCACTTGGGATTCAGTCTTGGCAGGACCAAGGGCTTCCCCTTCCACTGGTGCTCTTACTAGGATATTCATTGCTACCTATGAGGTCAGAGTCCAGGGTCAGTCGATGAATTGTCTTTGGGTAGTGGCTTAGTCCCTGGAAGCTCTGGTTGGTTGGCCTTGTTGTTCATATCGGGTCTCAAGCCCCTTTAAGCTCTTTCAGTCCTTTCTAATTAACATCTTCTTAAACTGTTAAAAGTATATTTTAAGATTTATTTACCCTTGCCATTACTAATATCTATTTTGAATAGTTTCATGATATATTAAGAGGGTTTATTGGTCTTAATGTGATAATACATTAAGATAATAATGAAGCTGGCATCTTTGTCATCTTTTAAAATGTTGAATATTCCTATAAAATTGAAGACATTGTACAAAATTAATGAATATTTGCCATACAGAACATTAAATCCAATATTACTTATGCACTACTGAATTTGGTGGACAAATCTCATGCAATTTTCAAATGGTTTTTACAGGTTTAGTGATAGGTTCAGGGATATTCTTTATGGTGGTATACTAAGTATCAATTTAGTCTTTCAACCACACTACTACATTTAATGTGTAACTATTTGCAAATTCTGATACTTTTGTGTTTGGGTAATTATATGTAAAAGTCCTCTAACTAAAACACCTTTGAGATAAAGCAACCCTTCCGGATTAAATCACTTGCCACTATTCCAAATATAAAGAAGCTATAGGACAAAATAATAATTTTCAGAAAGAACATAATTGTTTTAGAATGTAACTAATTACTTTGTCATATTTCTGGTTTGAATGTGAAATGAAGCCAAAAGGCTCTGGGTTTGACAATTTGTGCCCTAATAGTTGCATTGTTTGGGAGCGTCTGAGAAACTTTGTAATTTGAAATCAAGCTATTTATCAGAAGTTAGTCATGAAGACAACATGGCTGGAAAAGGATATCTTTCTGTGGCTCTCACCTATTCTCTTTGTTTATGAAAAGAGAACTTTTATGGCAAGATCTCCGTGATATGCTAAGAAGCATACTAGTTCTTTTGACTGCCCAAATACATTGCAATGAACCATCTCTTTGAAGCATGAGCCTACAGCAATCTTTTCATTATCACACATGTTATTACAGAAAAACAAAAGGCAACTAACTTATCCAATGCACTTTTTTAGTTTGATAATAATTGGCTCCAAAAACATATTTGCAATTGGTTTTATTAACAATAAATAGTTGAATTTTAGAAGGAAGTAAAAATTTAATAAGAATTCTACTTCGAATTGGAAATTAGTAAGGAAGTCACTAGGCAGTTAATCCATCATAGGGAATGCTGAAATCACCCACGTATAGCCTTTGAAATTGATAGACCATAATTACTTGCAGTTATGAGATCTGTAATTTTTAATTTTTTTTAAAAACTTTAAAATCATAGACAAGACAAGGCTGCCTATTCTCCCCCTACCTATTCAATATAGAACTTGAAGTTCTAGCCAGAACAGTCAACAAAAGATCAAAGGAATACAAATTGGGAGGGATTAAGTCAAGCTATCACTATTTGCAGATGATATGATGGAATACATAATTCTACCAGAGAGTTCTTACAACAGAAAAACAGCATCAGCAAAGTGACTGGATGTAAAATTAACTCTAACAAGCCATTAGTGTTCCTCCACTTAAAGCATAAATGGACTGGAAAACAATACCCTTCACAATAGTGACAAGTAATATAAAATATCTTGGTGTGACTCTCACCAAGCAAGTGATAGATCTGTATGACAAGACTGCAAGTCCCTGAAAAAAAATTGAAGAAGACCTCAGAAGATGGAAAGATTTCCCATGCTCATGGATTGGCAGGATTAACATAGTAAAAATGACCATTTTACCAAAAGTAGTCTATGGTTTCAATGTAATCCCCATCAAAATTCCAACTCAATTCTTCATAGCATGAGAAAGAAAAATGCTGAAATTTATTTGGAGTAACAAAAAACCCAGAAGAGTAAAAACTATTCTCAATAATAAAAGAATTTCTGGGAGAATCACCATTGCTGACTTCAAGCTCTACTAAAGAATAATTATGAAAGAACAAAAACAAAAACAAAACGTATGGTATTGTACCTCTGTACAGGCAGGTAGTCAATGCAATAGAATTGAGGATCCAGAATTAAGCCCTTTGTCACCTAATCTTTGACAAAGAATCTAAAACAATCCAGTGGAAAAAGCATTTTCAAACAAATGGTGTTGGTTCAACTGGTGGTCAGCATGTAGAAGAATGTAAATTGATTTATTCTTGTCTCCTAGTACAAAGCACAAATCCAAGTGGATCAAGGACCTGCACATAGAACCAGATACAGTCACTCCAAAGAAGAGAAGGGAAGAGTATCAAACATATAGGAACAGAGAAAAATTACCTGAATAGAACACCAATGGCTTATGCTCTAAGAACAAATGGGACCTCATAAAATTATAAAGATTTTGTAAGGCAAAAGACACTGTCAATAGAACAAAATGGCAACCTACAGATTGGGAAAAGATCTTTACCAATCCCACATCCAATAGAGGGCTAATATCCAATATGTACAAAGAACTCAAGAAGTTAGACTCCAGAAAACCAAAAACCCTAATAAAAATGCAGCACAGAGCTAAACAGAATTTTCAGCTTAGGAATGTCGAATGGCTGAGAGTCACCTGAAGAAATGTTTAATAGCCTTAGTGATCAGTGAAATATAATTCAAAACAACCCTGAGATTCTAATTCACAATATCAGAACAAAACCACAAAGACAAGACCGCAGGTGACAGTATGTGTTGGCGAGGATGTGGAGAAAGAGGAACACTCCTCCATTGATGATGGGACTACAAGCTGGTAAAATCACTTTGCAAATCAATCTGGTGGTTCCTGAAAAATTTGAAATAGTTCTTCCTGAAGACCCAGCTATACCACTACCGAGCATATACCCAAAAGATGCTCCATATAACAAGGATACATGCTCCACTATGTTTATAGAAGCATTAATTATAATAATATTATGGAAACAACCTATAATATTCCTCAACAGAAGAATGGATACAGAAAATGTGGTACACACACACACACACACACACACACACACACACACACACACACACACTGTTTCCATGAGGAGCTTGCAAACAGGGACATGGAGTGTTGTTCTTCCTTGGGAGGTTCTGTCAGTAACTGACCAATGCACATCTGGATGGTTGGAATGAACCATGAGACTGAGCTGAGGACCCTGTGGGGGATCTGCAGAAGGACTGGAGAAGTGGAAATGAATTGCAACCCCATAGAAAGAACAATGTCAACTGGTTGGGCCACCCAGTTCTTCCAGGGACAAAACCACTAACCAAGGAGTGTACATTGAGGGATCCATGGCTTCAGATACATATGTAGCAGAGGATGGCTTTGTCTGATATCAGTGGGAGGTGAAGCCCTTGGTCCTGTGGAGGTTTGATCCCCAAGCATAGGGAGATGCTGAAGCAGTGGGGCAGGAGAGGGTGGATGAGTGGGGTAGCATACTCATAAAGGAAAAGGGGAGGGGGAAGGTGGCAGATGTGGGATGCAGAGTTTGTGGAGGGTTAACTGGGAAGTGGAATATTATTTGAGATATAAATGAATTGAATGATTAAATAATGAAAAACTTAAATGTTGAATAAAAGTGAGGAAAATTATTTCTAGAAAACGTTGGTTTTCTATCTCTATGGTAATCAGAATATATGTGCAATGCAAAATGCTGATTTTATAAATAATTGTCACCCATGACATAGTCATATTGAAGTTACTCTGCATCCACATAAACAGTAGTATCCAGTGTCAAATACAAGTGAAAATGTAGTTATGAATTAGCTTTATCAAAACTCTCTGGCTATGTTGATAGGTTCGAGCCATTGCTGTTCTTATTTTTTTAATTTATGATAAATAAAAGTTTTATCATAACATATTAAGATAAATATCCACATATGCATTCAGAAAACATGTAAAACCCAAATACTTTCAACTATGTCTTTGCCTCTGCTTAGTTTAATTTTTCATTTTTTTTCTTAATATATCATATTTTCCATGGATGTTAACAATCATATTTTCTGCATATTTGGATAGGAAACATATTCTTATCTTCAGTATCATATTTCTATTATCAGCAAAGTTTTGACTCAAGGAGATTGAACACTTGAGGTCTTAATATGTGAATAAGAAATGAGTTAGTGAACTTTATACAACCAACAGGGATATAAATTATATGTGGGTATATATCCAATATCTCCATTTGGTTATTGCCCTTTGATGTATGTGTTGTTTTTGTGATATGAGGCTGAACCTCACTTTATAGCCAGCATGGACTTGAACTATTTCTGATGCTGCCTTGGTTCTCCCAGTGCTGAGGTGCCATGATTGGTTCACACCACTAATTTTCACTGTTGTTTGCAGAGCATTTTTGAGAGAGTTTGTTATAGACAAAATTCCAATATTACTGAAACTAGCATTTGTTATACAGAAAAGTCAAAAAAAAAAAAGAAAAGGAAAGAAAAAGGATATTGAAGATTAATTTGAATACTTTGTAACTATACCTAAATACATGAATAATAATATTTTATTGAAATTTATAATTGTGTAATTGCAATATAATTTAAAAGTCAGCATTATAAAAATTTTGCAGCAAAGCATGCAAAATCAGAAAATAGGTAACATAATTTAAATTTGGTAATCCCAAAATCCAAGACAACTTAAAGACTATATGTGTTGCAAAATACTACACAGCAGTTAAATTTAAAAAATATAGAAACTATTTTGTGATGACATTTCAAACGGACAAATATTTATTTTCTTACAGTGTATTCTAACCATGTTTTTCCATGCCAATATTTCACCTAGATCTTTTCCACCTCCTCACACACCAAACTTCAGGCCTTTTTAAATATATATTTTAAGATAGAAAATAAACAGGCAAACAGACAGAAACCATAATTATTTGAAAGATAAAAGAAAGACAAACAAAAAGAATAACAGTAAAAAAAGCACACACATCCAAACTGACAAAATCCATAAAACAAACACAGAAACAATAATGTAGAGACAAAAGAATATATATATATATACATATATATATATGTATATATATATATTTCCATCCACACAAGCAGTATAAGACAGTCTACAAAACTGTCATTTATTTCCTTTGAGTTGGTTATCTGCTTCAGGATTCTAGCCTGTTCTAAAATGTGTTTTATATGCCCAAAAAGATGCTGCTGAAGAAATCTCTTTTTTTCTTTTGCATGTGGGTGTTAATTGCAGATAGATCCTTGGTTATTGGTGAAGCTATGCCACAATGTATATTTTCCAGAGTTTGTAATTTTGTTTATGTTAATGATGTTGAATCTGTGTCTATACTCAAATCAATTAGGACAGTCATTTTATTTTAAGGTTTTCTTGAAAGCAACCTGTATTTTTTATCTTTTGGGAAATATAAGAGTAAAGGAAAGTTTGAGTTAGAGGTATGAAATTATCTTCAAATAGTGTTGTTTTCTCAACTATTATTTTAATTTGTGCTTCACTGCAATACTTAAATGCCAATGTTTTCTTTACATGTAAGCTCAGCACAGTATATTGGAATGGTATCTGGGACAATAAGTTTGCATCACATAATCTCATTCTTTGTTATATCTGCACGTACAGTCAAATGTGAAAATATCAGCCTTAAACAGACTTTTTCTGGAAAGGAATATATTAAGCTTGACACTATGCTTGTGCTAATTATTTTATTTGCCATTTATCTTTTTCCTTCAGTTTTTAGACAAGTCTCAGTATGCAGTTATATGAGAGAGAATAGCGCATATAAGGGTGACAGACTAAAAGCCTATCCAGTAGCCAACTTTATTCAGATCATCAGATAATGTGTACTCTGATAACTAAGAGGCATAACATGAGTAAAGTGCAGTCACAAGAACAAGTTACACATGTCAGGCAAGCCACACATAACAAAGTTATATTTTTCCATAAACTATATAAACAAATAAAATTATGCAGTTGTAATGAATAATCTCAAGTAATCTCACTCTTATTCGATACACCTGGAGCAGGGACCAAAGTAAAAGCCAAGAACAATTCTGGGTTTTTTTTTTGTTTTTGTTTGTTTTTTGTTTGTTTTTTGTTTTTTTGTTTTTGTTTGTTTGTTTGTTTGTTTTTTAGAAACCGAGGAACTTAGGTTATAAGACTCTTGCCTTTGTTTCTTGGAGTTTGTTCACAAACACCCAGTAATCTCACAAAACTCCATTCATGGATCTCTTCTGATGATTGTTCCTGTGAAAGGACATTTTATTATTGTTGTTTTCTTCCTTGGTAGAGTTTTGTTACTTCTAGATTTAAAAGGATTATTACAATATTATATATTTGGTATTATGATGTTGTACCTTATGTAATATGCCAGGTTAATAACTTCTCAGAAAATAGTGTCTAAGAACATCATCTGTAAACGTTTCTCACTTTTTTATATTAGTCTTGAATAATATGTGAAAAATATAACTTTACAGAATTTAGCATAGCCACATGTAAAGTGAAGACTGTGGATCAATGAGATTTTTGTTCTACATTTAGGGTTAATGTAGTTCTGAAAGATGGCACCATGTTGTTTGTATCTAAGTGATACAGAAGGATGATCAGAATTGACTAGTTGACTTGGTAAAGACTAGGGACATGGCTATCTAATTTGTTAGTAATCATTATTACCTCAAAAGTGTGATAGGTTTCTCCCTAGCTTCAGTTATTTCACTAGCTCACACAAGACTTGCTTACATCTTCTCCACATTCCCTGGTTTTAACCATGAGAAAGCATCCCTGACTTGTGAGGATCTTGCATTTTAATAGAAGAATTTACTATGACATATTAAGCTTTACATCCTACTTTGTGCCTCAGAAATCTGTGTTCTCTTAAAATAATGTTACAGCTAATGCAAGATGTGGACTGAGAATTAACAAATATCTAAGCTTAATCATGTGAAAGATTTATTTTTATGCAAGGTATGACCACAATCACTGTAAAGAGCAATTTTAAGTGAACATATGTACATCATAATTTTCAAAATAAACACATTGAAAGTTTAAAGAAAGAAGAAAAACATACTCATTTGAAACTAAGTGATGCACTTATAATATATATTTAACATAACTTTGATTAAATCCATTTCATCCCCCTTTTCTTCTTTATTTTTCCTTTCCTTCCTTCCCTCCTTCTCTCATTCATTCCTCCATCTCTTCCTTTCTTCATTATTTCAAAAGAAGAAACCTCTCAAGCCTATAACCTAGAAAGACCAATATCATACACTCTTGAAACCCAAGCAGAACGTCTTCATCAATGAAGCTTCCTGGTAGAAAAATTTTCTGCTATTCATTTACAATTGCCGAGAAATGTCACCCTAATCTTCATTTTAAATATTTAAGGGATTGAGTAAATTACATTAATAATTATACTTGCTTGATTTACATTCTATTTAAACAAATAGAATTAGATGTAAATGAATAGAATGTTTTAATGTTTTGAAAACAATTACTAAATATGTAATGAAAATTACTTCATACACAAAAATATGTAGGTTTTCAAAAATCATTATCTAATAAATCTAAAGATTACATAAAATAATTCAAAAAAGGTAATGTCAATGATAACCTTTAATTGTATACATTATTTATATTGAATAAATGCATTGTATAGACATTCTAGTTCCTTTCTGCCATCCATCAGCTCAGTGAGGAGCTGCATAGCCCAAATCCTCAATTCCCAAAGTGAATGTAAGCAGAGAACTAAATGTAGCTTGGCCACATTTGGAGCTAGCATCACTGCTATTCCTCCTAAATCCCTGTCTAGTTTCCTCTAAGATATAAAAACTATATTTATGACCATTAAGAAATCTGTGTTGCTTATAATGATCATATTTTCACAGGTCAATAATCACTACAGAAGCATCTCTGAATACAAAATTACAGTCTTCTACGATGATTCTAAGAGAAGTCTCAGTTATGAACTCAATAACTTCCCTCAGAGTAAACTGCCCATTTGATTTTTGTGGGGAAATTACTGCAATAACACCTCCAGGTGTGCACTCCCAGTCAAGCCAGTTATAAAGTAACTTTAATGATACCTCATCGAATCTCCAGAAAATGACAGTTTATATGGGCATCACTTACACATTTCTATAATGTCATTGAGGTTACAACTGTTTAAGTCTTTCATTTTTACATGTGTCCTTTTTACAAACGTTAAACTGAGAATCTTCTTTTTCCTAATATACTATTATATACCAAATGGATTTTTTCCTAACATTACTTTCTTCCATCATTTGGGAGGACCTTTTAGCATGCACCTCTACAGAAAGGAAAGAGACATTTGAGAAAAACGCCATAAATAGTTGAGTTTCCCTACTTTATTTATTACTAAGATACAATAACTTTAAAATAAATTTCTGTGTTCAGAGGTGGTAAACGTTTTTGCATTAGGTAAACATAGTATTCTCCTTAATTCAGCTTTCCTATAGTTAAATAAAGTACGTTAGATGTCTATTACTGAGGGTACTTGAGTTTTAAAAAAATCTATAAACACCCTATGGGCAAGTGGTATTTGTCATAAAAGTTTGAACAGTTTTAAATGAAAACTATTTTATCTATTTTGAAATGACAGGGTGACAGTATTCAAATTAACAAATTTAGAAATTAAAAGTAGACATAGAAGCTGAGAAAATTAAAAAAAAATCAGGTCCTTCTACAAAAGCCTATACTCAACAAAACTGGAAAATCTGAAGGAAATGTATAATTTGCTAGACAGGTATCAGGTACCAAAGTTAAAACAGGATCAGAGAAACCATTTAAACAATCCCATACTCCCTAAAGAAAAAGAAGCAGTTATTAAAACTCTCCCAACCAAAAAAAAAAAAAAAAAACAAAAAACAAAAAAAAAAAAACAAAAAACAAAAAACAAAAAACAAAAACAAAAAAAGCCTAACAACTATAATGGGTTTAGTGTAGAATTCTAACAGACTTTCAGACCTTCAAAGAAGACCTAGTACAAATACTCTTGAAAACATTCCACAAAATAGACACAGAAGGAATACTACCCAATTCGATGTATGAAGTCACAATTATACCTATATTTAAATCACACAATGACCCTACAAAAAAGAGAACTTCAGACCAATTTCCCTTATGAATATTGATGCAAAAATACTCAATAAAATGTTCACAAACCAAATCCAAGAATACATCAAAATGATAATCCTGTATCATCAAGTAGGCTTCATCCCAGGGATGCAGGTGTGGTTCAACATAAGGAAGTCAATCAACATAATCCATTATATGAATGAGCTCAACGAGAAAACACACGATCACCTCATCAGATGCTAAGAAAGCATTTGACAAATTCAACATCCATTCATGATAAAAGTCTTAGAAAGATCAACAATTCAAGGTCCATACATAAGCATTGTAAAAGCACTGTACTGCAAACCAGTAGCCAACATCAAATTAAATGGAGAGACACTTGAAATAATCACAATAAAATCAGGAACTAGTCAAGGCTGCCCACTCTTTCCCTACCTATTCTACATAATACCTTGGTGTTCTAGTCAGAGTAATTAGATAGCAAAAGGAGATCAAAGGGACACAATTTGGAAAAGGATGAAGTTAAAATATCACTATTTGCAGAGTGTATAATTTAATGACCCCCAAATTCCACCAGGAACTCCTACAGCTGACAAACAACTTTAGCAAAGTGGCTGGTTATAAAATTAACTCAAACAAATCAGTAGTCTTCCTGTACATAGAGAATAAACAGGAAAAAATGTGAGAGAAGGCTCAGTGGTTAAGAGCGCTGACTGCTCTTCCAGAGAGATCCTGAGTTCAAATTCTGGCCACTACATGTTGGCTCACAATCGTCTGTAATGAGTGAGATCTGATGCTCTCTTCTGGTGTGCCTGAAGTCAGCCACAGTACATGTATATATAACAAATAAATAAATAAAATTTTTTAAAGGATAAACAGGCTGAGAAAGAAATTTGGGAAATCATACCCTTTCACAATAGTCACAAACAAAATAAAATAATTTGGTGTGACTGGGAAAAGAACCTTAGCAACCTCACACACGATTCACAACTATATCTAATACATACAAAGAATTCAAGAAGTTAGATAGCAGAGAACCAAATAATTCTATTTAAAAAAAATGGGGTATAGAGGTAAACAAAGAATTCTGAACTGACGAATATTGAATGGCTGAGAAGTACCTAAAGAATGTTCAACTTCCATAGCCATCAGGAAAATTGAAATCAATACAAACCTGAGATGCCACCTCACACCAATCAGAATGACTAAGATAAAACTCAGATGACCACAGATGCTGGCTAGGATGTGGAGAAAGAGGAATACTCTTCCATTTTTGATGGGATTGCAAGCGAGTACAAGCACTGTGGCCTGGCAGTTCCTCAGAACTGGACATAGTACTACCTGAGTACCCAGCTATCCCACTCCTGGGCATACACCTAAAAAGATACTCCAACATATAACAAGGACACATGCTCTATTATGTTCGTAGCATCTTTATTTATAGTAGTCAGGATGTGGAAAGAACCCAGATGTCCTTCAACAGAGGAGTGAATACAGAAAACGTGGTACATCTACACAATGGAGTACTACTCAGTTATCAAAAACAATGACTTCATAAAATTCAAAGACAAATGGATGGAACTAGAAAATATCACCCTGAGTGAGGTAACCCAGTGACAAAAGAGCACACATTGTATGCACTCACTGATAAATGAATATTAGCCCAAAAGCTCAGAATACCCAGGAAACAATTCATAGACCATATGAAGTTCAATAAAAAGGACAACCAAAATGTGGATACTTCAGTCATTCTTAGAAGAAGGAACAAAATCCTCATGGGAGGAAATACAGAGACAAAGAGTGGAGCAGAGAGTGAAGGAAAGGCCATCCAGAGACTGCCCCACCTGGGGATCCATCCCATATACATCCATCAAACGCAGTCACTATTGCTGATGCCAAGAAGTGTTTGCTGACAGGAGCCTGCTATAGATGTCTCCTTAGAAGCTCTGCCAGAGCCTTACTGATACAGATATGAATGCTTGCAGCTAACTATTGGACTGAGCATGGGGACAGCAATGGAGTAGTTAGAGAAAGGACTGAAGGAGCTGAAAGTGTTTGCAATCCCATAGGAAGAACAACAGTATCAACCAATCAGAACCCCCAGAGCTCCAGGGACTAAATCATCAACCAAAGAGAATACATAGAGGAAGCCATGGCTCCAGCTACATGTGTAGCAGAGGATGGACTTGTCTGGCATCATGGCGAGGACCAATCCTTGGTCCTGTGAAGGCTCCTTTACTCAGTGTAGGGGAATGGCAGGGCATTGAGGTAAACATGGGTGGGTGGGAGTGGGAGCATCTTCATAGAAGCAAGAAGAGGGGTATGGGGAATGGGAGAGAGGCTAAAGGGGATAACATTTGAAATATAAATGCATAAAATAACCAATTTAAAAAACAAACAAAGAAGAAAAAATAACAAATAAAGGACTGCATGTCTCTGAAGAAAGAAATCAAAGATGTGAGAAAATAAAAAGATCTCCCAGGCTCATGGATTGGCAGGATTAATGTAGTAAAAATGGCCATCTTGCCAAAAGCTATTTATAAATTCAGTGCAATCCCCATGGAAATTCCAACTCGATTCTTCATAGCTAGAAAGAGCAAACTGAAAATTCATTTGGAATAACAAAAATCCAGGATAGCGAAACTATTCTTAACAATAAAAGAACTTCTGTGGAAATCAACATACCTAACCTCCAGCTGTATTATAGTGCAATAGTGATAAAACTGTATAATATTGATACAGAGTCAGGCAGGTAGATCAAAGGGATAGAATGAAAAATGAAGAAACGGACCCATACACCTATGTTCCCCAGATCTTTGACAAAGGAGCTAAAACCATCTAGTGGGAAAAAACAAAACAGCACTTTTAGCAAATGGTACTGGTAATGGTATCTAAATGACCTAGTGGTCAGCATGTAGAAGAAAGCAAATTGATGCATTCTTAGTGCCTTGCATGATGCTCAAGTCCATGTGATCCAAGGACCTCCACCTAAAACCAGATACAGTAAAACTAATAGAAGAGGATGTAGAGAAGAGCCTTGTTGTTCATCAATGCGAAGAAAGGCCCTTTATCCTGAGAAAGCTTGTTGCCCCAATATAGGGGAAAGCCAGGGCGGGGAAGGTGGGAATGAGGGTGTGGGTTGTTGGGCAAGAACCTTCATAGATGCAGGGGGAAAGGAGCCAGGATAGCCGGTTTCTAGAGGGGAAACCGGGAAAGAGGATAACATTTTAAAATATTCAATAAAAGAAAAAAGAAAACAGATGGAATTAGAGTCCTCAGAAATCAATATCTAAATACATGGATGAAATGATGTTAAGTTTGATGAAAACAATAACTATGGGAAATTAATTTTGACACTGGATTATGCATAAACTAGTTAAATTAAAAATAAATAAAATGATTCAGACTTTTTTCCATCTATTTTTACCAGAAGAAATAAAATACTTAGAAGTGGTTATAAGTCTTCATAAAAGTACCAAATATGATATTTGAGAGAAATCAGATATCCACAGTTACATGATCCTTACCACCCCAGGATAAGAGGGACAACAAAAGGGGCCTAGTAACTGATACTTAAGACCTTCCGTCTGTGATGGCTTGGAATCAGGCCATGTCTACTGTATGAGAAGGAAGGCTCATGACTGGGGGCAGGTACAAAGCAGAGACACTGTCCTAATTTTTATAAAAGTAAAGTTTCATGCACTTTTATATTGCCAGGTTGGAATAAAAGAGTTACCTTCTAAGAGATCTCTGCCTGCATTCTTTATATCAGACAAAATATACCCACTGGTGATATGCATGTTTAAAGTCCTTAGAAGGAGAAATTGTAGCTAGGGCTCTAAATAGACCAGCAAAGAGCCAATTCTGATACAAACGCATAGAGGTCTTTATTACCAGCTCTGGTGCTAGGTCTACCACCACCCGCATTGTGCTAGGTCAGAGTGAGAGCCCTGAGTCTAGGTGTGCATGGTAACTTTTTTTTATTTCTCCCATTATAACATATAATTTTTTTCTACTAATTTTACTATTCTGCAAGTATTAACTCACTTTTATCTCTAAATTCACTAGAGGTACCAACTAAGTATTTATATTTAATAGGCATTTAGACCACATGTGTTAAGAGTATAATAAATAATTTGGCTTTTATTTCATAAAATCATTAGTAGTGTCCATTTCATGATATTCTAAATTATGAATATTAATATTTTCGGTAAACCAATTTTTACTATGAAAGCATACTTGAAAGATTAATTTATATTTATTTCTTGAAAAGGAATACTAAGATTTCTGAGAAAGTCAGTGCTGGTATTTTATATCTCTAAATATGTAGTTATTATAACTCTGGATATTTCTACTCGTTACTTCAATAGTTTAATAAATTTATATTTGTTAAATGATGACTATAATGATTCTCTTATTATCCATTTATATTTCCATATGTGTCATTTAATATGTTTACTGAGATAACTCAGTAAATTAATATTAAATGACCAAGTCATGAATAGAGTCTTATTTGAAAATACTTTAAAGGAAAATTGACTATTTCATTAATCACTTGATAATATGTACACAAAATTTTTTTAAACAAAATCAATCATAGAAGCACTATCTGCATATATGTCACTCTTTGGGCCATTGTTTCAGGCAAGGTTCTTTTCTTCTATATAAAGGATTTCAAATATAAGTCCATTTCATATTCACCTGCCTTTTGTTCACAAACGAACTAGAAAAATTTTGGCTAGAGTATATTTACAATGCACTTGATATTTATTAATATCTCCTTTTCAAAACCACCAGTAATTTCTATATTCTTGCCAAAATAGAAAACTAAAATACATAGAATCTCAGAAAATTGTCCTCAAACTGTAGAAACATAAAACAAAATTAAGAGGAATTATGAGAGGTGCAAGTACTGTGGTCTTCCTCTGCTGGCCTTTATACTCACATGTGATCATGACAGGCTCTCAGGATGTACAGTCCTATTTATGTACATGTCCGAAATAAGTGATGTATTACCGAAGACTTCTTCCATCCAGTGTACACATCTAGTCTGTACTCAGTTACTCTGCCTGCCAGTTCAATTAATGATCAATTGTTACTGTCTAAGTAGCTTCTTTGCAACACAGAATCAATGATTGCTGGATCAAATGGAATCACCACATTCACACTGACCGTATGACACTGTCTGTTACTGCCACTTCCAAAACCTGAAGCTTGAGTGTGTAAATCTTTATTTTGTGTATGCTTTTAGTTGAAATACTTTTCTTCCCTTTATTATTTTTGTCAGCCTTCATCCCTCCCAAAGACTACTTTTTCTTATACTCTTTCTCAATACTGTCGATTTCTCAATATTTATCTTAATCTCATGGGCCATATATTACTCCTGTCAAAAGAAGGTTCATTAATTTCCTTTGTATTCAATTTTAATATATATTTTTTATTTTCAGCAATAATTCTCAAGACATCACACAAAGAATAAATGTATACTAGCCATTCTTCTGATATGGATTCATTCGTGCATAGTGAAGATTGATATAAGCAGATGATTTCATGAGTTTCTCTATGTTGATGTTTCTTTTTATGGTGAAAAATATCTATTATAGACGAAGTATTCATTATGTTGAAGCCAAAAATATTTTGAAGGAGACCAATATTAAAAATGTATAAGTGCCTTCTGTTTTCCGACTGTGCCTGGACTAACCCTGTCCCACAGCTCTCTGTACTCAGATCCTATGGGGAAGAGAGCTGGATTTTCAGAAGTGCCAACAATCCTGAGAGAACAGGGGAGTCCACCACTTCTCCTCTCATTCCTGGCCCTGGACCCCTCTGGACACAGGAACTTATGAGCAATCAGAGACAGGATCCATCTGGTCTCTGCTTGCAACCAGAGCTGAGAGCCTGTCTCTAGGAGTGCTGACACTCCTGAGAGCAGAGGTCCACCACTTCTGCTTCAAGGGAACCACCTGGAGCCCTCAAAATACAGGAACCCAGGACAGGGTCCTTCCGGTTTCTGCTTGTTGAGGGAGCTGACGTGGTCCTACAGCTCTCTGTACCCAGATTCCATGGAGAGAAAGCAGGACTCTCAGAAGTGCGAATAATCCCGAGAGCACAGGTGAGATTACCACTTCTGCTCAAATTCCTCCAGCCAAAAGAAACCAGCCTGGAGCCCTCTGGAAACAGGTAGCAGGAGCAGTCTGGGACAGGATCCATCCCGGTTTCTGCCTGCACCTAGAGGTGACCCTGTGACCCAGGGGTCTGTACTCAGATCCCACTGGGAGAAAGCCTGTCACCAGTTGTGCTGACACACAGGCTTACAGAGGCTCAAGACACTGTCAGAAAGCTAGCAAGACCAGCTAACACCAGAGTTAACCAGGTAGCAAGAGGCAAGCAAAGGAACCTAAGCAACAGAAACCAAGACTACTTGGAATCATCAGGGCACAGTTCTCCCACCAATGCAAATACACGATATCCTATCACATTGGAAAAGCAAGATTAAGATTTAAAAATCACATCTCAAGATGCTGATAGAAGACTTTAAGAAGAACATAAATAAGTCCCTTAAATAAATACAGAACAACAATGGTAAACAAGTAGAAGCCCTTAAAGAGGAAACACAAAAATTCCTTAGAGAGTAAGAGGAAGACACAACCAAATGGGTGAAGGAATTGAACAAAAACTATCCAAAATCTAAAAGTGGAAATAGAAACAATAAAAAAACCAGAAAGGGAGACAAAGAACCTAGGAAAGAGATCAGGAGCCATATGCACAAGCATCACCAACAGAATACAAGAGATTGAAGGGAGAATCTCAAAGTCAGAGGATACCATAGAAAATATTGATAAAACAGTCAAAGAAAATGTAAAATCCAAAAATCTCTTAACCCAAAACATTCAGGATATCTAGGACACAATGAGAAAACCAAACCTAAGGATAATAGGTATAGAAGAGAGTGAAGACTCCCAACTCAAAGGGCCAGCAAACATTTTGAACAAAATTATGGAAGAAAACTTTTTTAACCTAAAAAAACAGATGCCCATAAACATACGAGAACTCTATAGAACACCAAAGAGATGGGACCAGAATTCCCCCTGTCACATAATAATCAAAACATCAAATGCACAGAACACAGAAAGAATATTTAAAGGGGAAAGGTAAAATGGCCAAGTAACATATATAGGCAGACCTATCAGAACCACACTGGGCTTTTCAACAGATACTAGGAAAGCTAGAAGATTCTGGGCAGGTGTCATACAGACACTAAAAGAAAAAAATGCCAGCCCAGGCTACTGTATCCAGCAAAGTCTCCGTTATCACAGATAGAGAAACCAAGATATTCCATGACAAAACCAAATTTACATAATATCTTTCCACAAATCCAGCCTTACAAAGGATAATAAATGGAAAACTCCAAGACAAGGAGGGAAACTACACCATAGAAAAAGAAAGAAAATAATCTTGCAACCAACCTTAAAGAAGATAGCCACACAAACATAATTTCACTCTAACAACAAAAATAACAGAAAACATCACTATTCCTAAATATATCTTAACATCAATGGAACCAATCCCCCCAATAAAAAGACGTACACTAACAGACTGGATACATAAACAGGACCCAATATTTGGCTGCATACAGGAAACACACCTTAATAACAAAGACAGAAATTATCTCAGAGTAAAAAACTGGAAAACAATTTTCGAAGCCAATGGTCTCAAGAAACAAACTGGAGTAGCCATTCTAATATCCAACAAAATCAACTTTCAACAAAATGCTATCAAAAATATAAGAAAGGACACTTCATATTTACCAAAGGAAAACTCCACCAAGATGAAATCTCAATCCTGAATATCTATGTTTCAAATGCAAGAGCAACTACATTCATAAAGGATACTTACTAAAACACGAAGCACACACTGTACCTCACAAAATAATAGTGGGAGACTTCACCACTCCACCCCCATCAACGGAAAGAACATGGAAACAGAAACTAAACAGAGACACAGAGAAACTAACAGAAATTATGAACCAAATGGATTTAACAGATATCTGTAGAACATTTCATCCTAAAACAAAAGTATACACCTTCTTCTCAGCACCTCTTGGTAACTTCTCCAAAATAGTCACAAAACTGGCCTCAACAGATACAAGAAGATCGAAATAACCCCATGCATCCTATCAGATTACCACGGACTCAGGCTTGTCTTCAATAACAACAAAAATGAGATAAAGCCCATATACACATGGAAGCTGAAAATGCTTTACTCAACTTAGTCAAGGAAGAACAAAAATAAGAAATTAAAGACTTTTTAGTATTTAATCAAAATGAAGCACAACATATACAAACTTATGGGACACAATGAAAGCAGTGCTAAAAGAAAAACTCATAGCTCTGAGTGCTTCCAAAAAGAAACTGGAGAGAGCATACACTAGCAGTTTGACAATACACCAAAAAGATCTAGATCAAAAAGATTGAAGGAATGACTATTCAAAGACAGCCCCACCCTCATAGAAGAAGGTGAGTGGGATGGGATAGTGGGTTTATGGATGGGAAACCAGGAAATGGGATAACATTTGAAATGTAAATAAAATAAATCTAATGTAAAAATGATACAAATAAAACCTCCTGTATTACTTAAAAAATGTATAAGTGACATACTTATCAGAGATTAGCTAGCCCCAAAGTAAATATTCAAGGAATCATTTTGTAAATTGTATTAGCAGTATATATGATGGAAATCATTTAAGAATTACTTTAATTCTTTCAGTATCTCTTTCAAAAGATTCAGTAATACAACTCTTAGGTTTTATGTTTTGTTTTCAGTAGTTAAAATGTTTTGAATATTTCAGGTATTTTACAGTGAAATATGATTTATGTCTACTCACCATTATGCCTTTCTTACTTTCACAACTTATCTAAACACACTTATCTCAACTTCATTCCCTAATTTTATTATTTGGCAATAATTCAGTGTGATGATTTGCTTATGCTTGGCCCAGGGAATGGCACTGTTAGAAGTTGTGATCCTGTTGGAGGAAGTGTGTCACTGTGGGGTTGGGCTTGGAGACCCTTCTTCTAGCTGCCTTAGGATGCTCAGTCATTTCCTGGCGCTCATCAGGTTAAGACGTAGAACTTAGCTTCTCTTGCACCATGCCCACCTAGATGCTGCCATGCTCCTGCCTTGATGATAATGGACTGAACCTCTGAACCTGTAAGCCAGCCCCAATTAAATGTTGTCCTTATAAAACTTTCATTAATTATGGTGTGTTCACAGCAATAAAACCCTAAATAAGGCATTCAGTAAGTCCAGTTAGTGTTTCCCCTATATGCTCTGTTCATTGGTCATCCACTGAAGCATAGGGATGTATTAACTGTTTATGATATATTTTCTACATATAATTAAGTGAAAAGATTAAATGAGAAATATTAAGTGGAACACTGATAAAAACATTAAAATGAGATTGCTGCAATAAATCTCAGGAGGTCACAGCCTTACACACACAGAGACTCACACAGACACACACACACACACAGACACAGACACACACACACACACACACACAAAATCACAATACAGGCAACTAATAAATCCAGAGAGATTAAGAAATTCTCTTCCCCAGTAAAGAGCTCAACAGTTGATTGTTCAATAGCAATTAATCATTCTAAAAATCACAAAATATAAGTAACAACATACACACTAAGCAAATTTTACATATTTACAGATTTTTGAGTATATCTTACATAGATATGAATACACATACTCACACAGACACAGAGACACACAGATACACAGACACACACACACACAAGCAAACACACACATGCTCACACACACACACACACACACACACACACACACAATTACAAAGTGAGGCCACTAATTTGAAAAAGAATAGTCAGGATGTTTGGCAAGATTGGAAATGAGGCAAATGAAAGTGATAGGGAGCCTTCCTGTTACCCTCTGAGCTCAGAGCTGATCCTGGCCCAAAGCCCTCTCTGCCCAGATCTGGATGAGAGAGAGCTGATCTACCAGGAGTGCTGATACACCTGAGAGTACTGGTAGGAATACCACTTCTGCTCCAAGGGACCTGCCTGGTTGCCTCAGGAAATAGGAGCTGAGGAGCAATATGGGACAGGATCCTTTCAGTTTCTGAGTGCACCAGGAGCAGACACTGTGCCAGAACACTCTGTGCCCGGTTCCTGCTGAGAAAGCAGGTCTCAGAGGACTGCTGACACACAGATTTACTGTAGGGTCAAACCACTGTCAAAGATAGCAAGATCAGCTAACACCAGAGAAAACCAGATGGCAAGAGGCAAGTACAAAAACATAAGCAACAGAAACCAAGGCCATTTGGCATCTTCAGAACCCAGTTTTTCAACCAGAGCAAGTCCAGAATACCTCAAAACACCAAAAAAGCATGATCATGATTTAAAATCACATCTCATGATGATGTTAGACAACTTTAAGAAGGACATAAATAACTCCCTTAAAGAAATACAAGAGAACACAAGTAAACAGGTAGAAGACCTTAAAGAGGAAACACCAAAATCTCTAAAAGAATTACAGAAAAGAGCCAACAAACAGGTGAAGGAATTGAACAAAATCATCCAGGATCTAAAAATGGAAATAGAGACAATAGAGATATCACATCCCTGGAGACAACCCTGGAGATAGAAAATCTACGAAAGAGATCAGGAGCCAAAGATGCAAGCATCATCAGCAGAATAAAATAGATAGAAGACAGAGTCACAGGGGCAGAAGATAACATAGAAAACATTGACAAAACAGTCAAAGAAAATGGAAAACGTAAAAAGATCCTAACTCAAAACATACAGGAAATCCTGGATACAATGAGATGATAAAACCTAATGATAATAGGTATAGAAAAGAGCAAAGACAACCAACTTAAAGAGCCAGTAAATATATTCAACAAAATTATAGAAGAAAACTTCCCTAAACTAATGAAAGAGATAAACCTAAGCATATAAGAAGCCTATAGAACGCCAAATACATTGGACCAGAAAAGAAATTCCTCCTACCACATAATAGTCAAAACACCAAATGCACAAAACAAAGAAAGAATATTAAAAGCAGTTAGAAAAAAAGGGTCAAGTAAAATATAAGCACAGGCCTACCAGAATCACACCAGACTTCTTAACAGAGACTGTGAAAGCTAGAAGGTCTTTGACAGATGTCATACAAGTCCTAAAAGAACACAAATGCCAGCCCAGGCTACTATACCTAGCAAAACTCTCAATAAACATAGATGGGGAAACCAAGATATTCCATGACGAAACCAAATTTACACAATATCTTTCCATAAATACAGCCCTACAAAGGACAATAAATGGAAAAGGCCAGCACCAGGAAGGAAGCTGCACCCTAGAAAAAGCAAGAAAGTAATCTTTCAACTGTCCCAAAGAAGATAGCCACATAAACATAATTTCATCTCTTACAAAAAGATAATAGGGAACAACAGTCATTGGTCCCTAATATCCCTCAACATCAATTGACCCATTCCCCAATAAAAAGACATAGACTAACAGACAGTTTAAGCAAACAGGACCCAACCTTTTGCTGCATACAAGAAATTCATCTCAGAGACAAAGACAGACACTCCTCAGAGTAAAAGGCTGGAGAAAAATTTTAGAAACAAATGTTCCCAAGAAGCTAGATGGAGTAACCATTATAATATCAAATAAAACCAACTTTCAACCAAAAGCAGTAAAAAAAGATAAGGAAGGATACTTCATACTCATCACAGGAAAAATTTAAAAATATGAACTTTCAATTCTGAACATATATGCTCCAAATGCAAAGGTACCAATATTCATAAAAGAAACTTTACTATGACTCAAACCATACATTGCAGTTCACACAATAATAGTTGGAGACTTCAACACCCCACTCATCAATGGACAGATCATGAAAACAGAAACTAAACAGAGACAGTGAAAGTAAGAGAAGTTATGAACCAAATGGATTTAACAGATATCTATAGAACATTCCATCCTAAAACAAAAGAATATACCTTCTTCTCAGCACTTATTGGTACCTCCTCCAAAATTGACCATATATTGGTTACAAAACAGGCCTTTAAGATACAAGATGATAGATAATCCCATTCATCCTGTCAGATCACCATGGACTTATGTTGATTTCTAATAAAAACAAAAATGATAGAAAGCCCTCATGTACATGGAAGCTCAACAATGGTCTATTCAATGATAACTTGGTCAAAGAAGAAATAAAGAAAAAAATGAAAGACTTATTAGAATTTAATGATAACAAAGGTACAATATACCCAAACTTATGGGAAACTATGAAAACAGTGCTAAGAAGAAAACCTGTAGCTCTGAATGCCTCCAAATGGAAACTGGAGAGAGCATGCACAAGCAGCTTGATGGCACACCTGAAAGCTCTAGAACAAAAAGAAGTAAATTCATCAAAAGGAATAGATGGCAGGGAATAATGAAACTAAGGGTTGAGATTGTCCTAGTAGAAACAGAAAGAACTGTACTAAGAATGAATAAATCTAGGAGCTGGTTCTTTAAGAAAGTGAACAAGATAGATCAACCCTTAACCAGACGAACCAGAAGACATAGAGTATCCAAATTAACAAAATCAGGGAGGAAAAGGGAGATGTGACAAAAGAAACTGAGGAAATTAAAAAACAAACAAACAAACATCAGATCCTACTGCAAAAGCCTATACTCAACAAAACTAGAAAATCTGGAGAAACTGGACGATGTTTTTAGAAAAATACTAGGTATCAAAGTTAAATCTGGATCAGATAAACCATCTAAACAGTCCCATCAATCCTAAAGAAATAGAAGAATTCATTAAAGGTCTCTCAACAAAAGAAGCCCAGGAACAGATGGGTTTAGTGTTGCATTTTATCAGATCTTCATAGAAGACCTAATAATACTCTCCACATTATTCCACAAAATAGAAATAGAAGGAACACTACCAATTTCTTTCTATGAAGCCACAGTTATGCTAAAAATCAAAATACACAAAGACCCAACAAAGAAACAGAACTTCAGACCAATTTCCCTTATGAATATAGATACCAAAATATTCAATAAGATTCTTACAAACCAAATCCAACAACCCATCAAAATCATCATATATCATGATACATAGGCTTCATCTCAGTGATGTAAGGATGTTTTGATATATGGAAACCCATCAATGTAATCCACTATGTAAAAAACTCAAACGAAAACAAAAATATGAGCATCTCATTAGGTGCTGAGAAAGCACTTGACAATACTCAACACCACTTCATGATTAAAGACAGAAAGATCAAGAATTCAGGCCCATACTGAAATATAGTAAGAGAAATATTCAGCAAACAGTAGCCAACATCAAGCTAAGTAGAGAAAAACTTGAAGCAATCCCACTAAAATCAGGGACGAGACAAACCCTATTCAAGATAGTACTTAAAATCCTAGCCAGAGCAATTATACCACAATAGGAGGTCAAGGGGATGCAAATTGGAAAAGAAGGAAAACATCACTATTTGCAGATGATATGATAGTATAGTTAAGTGACCCCAAAAATTCCACTAAAGAACTCCTTCAGGTAGGAGTTATGAAAAAGGCTGGAAAAAATTAATTCAAACAAAACAGTAACCTTCCTCTACTCAAAAGATAAACAGGCTGAGGTCGATAATAGGAATATGATACCCTTCAAAATAGTCACAAATAATATAAAATACCTTGGGGTAATTCTAACCAAGCAAGTGAAAGATTTGAATGACAAGAACTTTAAATATATGAAGAACGAAATTGAAGATCTCAGAAGATGGAAAGATTTCCCATGTTCATTGGTTAGTAGGAATAATATAGCAAAATGGCTATCTTGCCAAAA
Organism: Rattus norvegicus; assembly: GCF_021556685.1. Classification (NCBI taxonomy): domain Eukaryota; kingdom Metazoa; phylum Chordata; class Mammalia; order Rodentia; family Muridae; genus Rattus; species Rattus norvegicus. Next base: position 67,941,179 of record NC_141542.1, on the reverse strand, counting down.
GCAATAGATTCAATGCAATCCCCATCAAAATCCTCAAGTCAATTCTTCACAGAGTTAGAAAGAGCAGTTTGCAAATTCATTTGGAATAACAAAAAACTCAGGAAAGCCAAAACTATTCTCAACAATAAAAGAACTTCGGGAATCACAATCCCTAACCTCCAGCTGAATTTCAGATCAATAATTATCAACAACAACAACAACAACAACAACAACAACAACGGAAACAACAACAACAAAACTGTATGGTATTACAGAGAAAGGCAGGTTGATCAGTGGAATAAAATTGAAGAACCAGAAATGAACCCACACACTCATGGTCTCTAGACCTTTGATATTGGAACTAAAACCATCCAGTGGAAAAAAGACAGCACTTCCAACAAATAGTGTTGGTTAAACTGGAAGTCAGCATGTAGAAGAATGTAATTCGATCCACTCTTATGGGTTTGAACAAGACTCAAGTCCAAGTAGATCAAAGACCTCCAGATAAAGTCAGATACACTGAAACTAATAGAAGAGAAAGTGGTGAAGAGTCTCAAATACATAGGGACAGGTGGAAATTTTCTGAAGAGAACACCAGTGGCTTATGCTCTAAGATCAAGAATCAACAAGTAGTACCTCATAAAAATGCAAAGTTTCTGTAAGGCAAAGGACACTGTCAATAGGACAAATCTCAGCCAACAGATTGATAAAAGATCTTAATCAATGCTACCTCCAACTGAAAGCTAATATACAATATATACAACGAACTTAATAAGGTAGACTCCAGACAATTAAATAACCCTTTTAAAAAAATGGATAACAGAGCTGAACAAAAAATTCTCAACTGAGGAATATCGAATGGCTGAGAACCAGCTAAAGAAATGTTCAACATCCTTAGTCATGAGGGAAATGCAAATCAAAACAATTCAGAAATTCCATCTCACACCAGTCACAATTGCTAAGTTCAAAAACTCAGTGACAGCAGATGCTGTCTAGGACTTGGAGAAAGAGGAACACTCCTCCATTTTTCATGGGTTTCTAAGGTGGTACAACCACTCTGGAAATCAGCCTCGGGGTTTCTCAGAAAATTGGACATAGTATTACCTAAGGACCCATCTATACCACCCCTAGGCATAAGCACCAAAGGTGCTCCGAGACATAACAAGGACCCATGTTCCACTATGTTCATAGCAGCCTTATTTATAATAGCCTAAAGTTGGAAAGAACTCAGATACCCTTCAACAGAGGAATGGATACAGAAAATGCAGTACATTTACACAATGTAGTACTACTCAACTATTAAAAACAATGACTTTATGAAATTCTTAGGCAAATGGAAGGAAATTGAAAAAAAATTGTATTTTATTTTATTATTGGTTATTTTTATTTACATTTCAAATGTTTCCCCCTTTCCCAGGTTTCCTGTCCATTAGCCCTCTATCCTATTCCTCTGCCCCTTCTTCTATATGGATGTTCCCCCTCTCCAACAACCCCAACTTCCCACCTCTCCACCCTGACATTCTCCTACATTTGGGGGGGGGTTCCAGCCTTTGCAGAACTAAGGGCTTCTCCTCTCAATTGGTGCCCAACAAGGCCATCCTCTGCTACATTAGCAGTTGGAGTCATGGTTCTGTCCATTTCTTTGGGTAGTGATTTAGTCACTGGGAGCTCTAGTTGGCTGGTATTGTTGTTCTTATGGGGTTGCAAGCCCCTTCAGCTCCTTCAATCCTTTCTCTAACTCTTCCAATGGGGACCATATCCTCAATTCAATGGTTTGCTGCTAGCATTCACCTTTGTATTTGTCATGGTCTGGCTGAGCCTCTAAGGGGACAGCTATATTAGGTTCTTGTCAGCCTGCACTTCTTGATTTCATCAATATTGTCTAGTTTTGGTGGCTAGCTAGATAGATACAGATACAGATACAGATACAGATACAGATACAGATACAGATACAGATACAGATACAGATACAGATACAGATACAGATACAGATACAGATACAGATATAGATATAGATATAGATATAGATATAGATATAGATATAGATATAGACATTGACATAGATATAGATAGACATATAGACTGGATTGCCAGGTGGGGCAGGCTCTGAATGGCCCTTCCTTCAGTCTCTGCTCCAAACTTTGTCTCTATATCTCAGTGTAGATACTTCAGTCCTTCTTAAAAGGGGGAATAAAAATATTCATAGGAGGAGATATGGACACAAAAATCACAATTTACAGAAAACATTTGATATTTCAGTTTGGCCAGAGAGGGCAAGAGCAGCTCTTTTGTTCCTGAAGCTTCATCCACAGAGGATGAATGTGGACAACTTGTATGCATTTTCTCCAGAAAGATGTTATCTGCTAAGGGAGCTGAACGAAGCCCATGGTATGTCACCAAAGCAGAACATAGAAGGGGCATTCTGAAAGTCCCTGAATTTGTCATTCACTGAAAAAAAAATTCTTCCCACTGCAAGTTTGGCTGGAATCACCACTATCAACTGGTTGGGAAGGAAGGTTTACTTTCTGGGCCCAAATCCCAAAGTAGCTGTTGGGAGCAAGTGGGCTACCAAAACCAAAGAAAGCAGATTTACAGCATTTTTATCCAGCATGGATTTCCCTGCTATGTGCTTGGTCTCCTGGGTTGGGCTACTAAACAACAGGCCAGTGGTTTCATCCAGACCAGAGAACTGTATTGTTGCCCCTAAGAATGAGTCCACAATTGATCCGAATCACCCAGTCAGACCTCCAAATGCTATAATGGGCTACTGTGGAGCAGTAATGTCTAAATCATTCACAAATATAAAATGTGTGAGGAAGTACGCCAAGCCCACGACGGTACAACCAAGGAGAATGGAGGCAAATCCCATTGCTGTTACTCCTCCATTGTTTCGAACTGGAACTTTCTCTCAGGTTTTTATTAGTCAAGGTGAACTTTTGCTCAGAACTGGACCAACTTCAGAAGCCCAAGTGTCTCCAGTAAAGCAGACCAGTGCAGCCAAGAGAGACAAAGACATCCAGGAAGCTGTTTGGGGATATTCATGGACAATTCCCCAGGGCCATTTTCTCTCCTGAAGAGCAGGGCCAACTCTGTGGGCACAGCTCCATTACAGAATATCTGAACCCAATTTGCTTTGTCCTCCTTCCTTACACTCTGAGTCTAGAAGCTTCTTCATTTCTCCTCTCCATTTTGTGAGTTTTGAAGATTAAAGGAAAAACAGTGAAGAGGTAAAAAAGCTGAAATTTGCAATGGTTAAGATGGGTCCAACAACCAGTCCTCCTAAAGCTCCACTGTGATCTAGACTTTTCCTTTTAGAAGCAAAAGCAACACAACAGGAACAACAGCAGAGAACAGCCAGGACTACCGAGAAACAGGCTGCAATTTATCATAATAGGAGCTAGGAGTCAGTGAAATAATCCAGAATGCTAGGGAAATGGAAATGATCAGGCTCAATAGTACTATATTGCTAATCATCTTTATATACTTTTTGCATGTTTTGTCAAGATCTGTCACGGAAAATAGAGCTAGGGACATTCCTTCCACCAACCAAACCAAAAAATAGAATCATAAATCCCAAACTTCTAGTCACTGCTGCTGGCACAGTGCTCCAGCTCAACCCAGGAAGGTTAATGCCCCCCCCCCTTGTAAAATGAAGGCACACAGAGGATGCACTGAGGACCTGCCAGGCCAGCAGAACAGCCGGCTGCTCCCAGATTCCTCACAATTTTTCATGATTGCTGTGTGCTAGTCATTCCAAACTGTGGCCAAAAAGCCCCTTCTTAGGGCCTCCTTTACTGACCAAATCAAAAACCAATTAGGGAATGAGGGATTAGTATCAGCAGCTCCCTACTACAGTCATGGTGTCTGATAACAGCAATAAAAACCTAAGACACTTACAAATATGTGTACTTCCGCATATCAAAAATCAAAGGATCGGGGAGTTTTCTGTTATTCTATCTCCTAGAAGCATTAAGAGCTATACTGATAAAAAAAAATAGTCTCACCAACATGTCTGCCTGAAAACAAGCTAAGGAAAAAGAACAATAGACATGCTAAAGAAAATTAAGACTATGGAAAAGCCTGGGAAACTTCAACCCTATACAAATAACTGTAAGCATAAACTCTTAATGCTGAACCATTTTTATAAATTCCATATCTACATGTATGAAGCTGTCTAGAGAAGTAGTATGCAATGAAAGAAAAGTGAGGCAGTGGCACAAAGAAAAGCATCATGAAATTATGAGATGCGACAGAGAAAGAACAAAAGAAAAATGAAGGAAGAAGAGAAGACAAAGAATTAAACTACAATAAAAAAATAATCGACTTTGAAAGTGTCTTTTGAACCGGGAGGGGCAAAAGTATCTTTTAATGGAAGTGAGTTAGCATTTTGTCGTTGTTCTTTTTCTTAAAGATAGGGTGATTAAATGGATTTGTCTTACAGCACTGGTTTATTGAATTATACAATGTTAGATGTATATGTGCCAGGATTATTGTGGAATTAATTAATAAGTCTTGAAGAATCAGGAAGATCTACATAGGTATATGTTGTACAGAATAATAAAAGACCAGATATATAAGTTTGAAATCAAGAAAATACTATCTTTTATCTAGATAATTGGTGATACACTCTTTTAAGAGTCTTGACCTTTCAAATGAGCCTCTTCCTAAAAACGAAACATTCCAGGGCTCTTTTTCAGTGTACTGTTGTAAAAAAAACATGTGTAGGTTGGATAAACATATTGGGGAGAGAAGAGAATTATTTCATTCCACATGAGGTAAATGTTAGATTTGACTTCCCAGTTTGTAAAGTCTCTCTGACTTTGCCTTTATAAAAATCCCCACCGGAGCATACTATAATAATAAATGTTTCTAGTACCAGAAACATTTTACTTTCTTCAAATATCAGTCTCCATAGAGAAAATTTCCTCCCTAGAGGAGATGATACTGGCAAGCCATATTCTTAAGTTTACAAACAGAATCTTATCACGAACACTATACCAATTGATATTTACTTAGCAAATAAATGGGAGCAGCATTTTGGTGTGATGTTTACTACAACCCCCAAGTGTACTCTGAAACATTTTATGTCAAAAAATGGACAATTAAAGTACTAAGGATATCTAAAATTTACAAGCATTGAAACAACTAAATCAAATCATTCCTACCACTTATTCATTAGTATTATTAAATTTTAAGTTGTTCATAGTCAGAAAAATATTCAAAAAAGAGAATTCAGAGAAAAATTTGTAGAAATTATTTCACTAATTACTCCAAAAATTAGCACAGAGTTAGAGGTTTACTAGGATTCACAAATTCTACTTAAGAATTGGTAAGATATGGGTCAATTAATAACTTCTCAAATTATTACCTACTTTCCCAGCCTGTATATCTCTTGTATTTCTTGTCCTTAACAAGTATCTTTATCACTATTGCTGCGTAATACAGCTTGAGGTCAGGGATAGTGATTCCCCCAGGAGTTCTTTTATTGTTGAGAACAGTTTTCACTATCCTGGTTTTATTTGTGATTCCAAATGAATTTGCAAATTGCTCTTTCTAACACTATGAAGAATTGACTTGGAATTTTTATGGGGATTGCCTTAAATCTGTAGATTGCTTTTGGCAAGATGGTCACTTTTTACTATATTAATCCTGACAATTCATTAGCAGTGGAGATCTTTCCATCTTCTAAGAATGTATTTAATTTCTTTCTTCAGAGACTTGTAGTTCTAGTTATACAGATCTTTCACTAGCTGGATTAGAGTCACAATAAGTATTTTATATTGTTTGCAACTATTGTGAAAGGTGTCATTTTCCTAATTACTTACTCAGCCTTATCCTTTGAATAGAGGAAGGCTACTGATTTGTTTGAGTTAATTTTATATGCAGCCATTTTGCTGAAGTTGTTTATCAGGTTTAGGAGTTTTGGGGGAAATTTTTGGTATCATTTAAGTATACTATCATATCAACTGAAAACAGAGATACTTTGTCTTCTTCCCTGGTACAGAGACAGGCAAGTAGTTAAGTGGAATAGAATTGAAGACCCAGATAGGAACCCACACACTTATGATCAATTGACCTTTGACAAAGGAGCTGAAACCATCCAGTGCAAAAAAGACAGCATTTTCAAAAAATGGTTCACCTGGTGGTCAACATGTAGAAGAACACCAATTAATCCATTCTTAATGCCTTGTATGAAGCTCAAGTCCAAGTGGATTAAGGACCTCCACATAAAACTAGATACACTGAAACTCAAAAAAGAGAAAGTAGGGGAAGAGTCTAGAACACATAGGCAAGTGGAAATTTTCCCAAACAGAGCATCAAAGGCTTATGCTCTAAGATCAACAATCAACAAATGGGAGCTCATAAAATTGCAAAGCTTCTGTAAGGCAAAGGACACTCTCATTAGGACAAAATGGCAACCAAGAGTTTGAGAAAAGAATTTACCAATTCTACTTCTGATAGAAGGTTAATACCCGATATACACAAAGAACTCAAGAAGTTAGATTCCATAGAATCAAATAAATCTTTTAAAAAATAGCGTACAGAGCTGAGTAAAAATTTCTCAACTGAAGAATATCAAATGGCTGAGAAGCAGCTAAAGAAATGTTTAACATCCTTAGTCATCAAGGAAATGCAAATCTAAACAGCTCTGAGATTCCACTTCACACCAAAAAGGATGGCTAAGTTCAAAATCTCAGGTGACAGCAGGTTCTGTCTAGGATGGAGAATGAGGAAATCTCCTTCGTTGTTGCTGGGATTGCAAGCTGGTACAACCACTCTGGAAATCAGTTGAGACATTCCTCAGAAAATTGGATAGTACCCAGCTATACCACTGGACATATACCCAAAAGATGCTCTAACATAAAACAAAAACACATGCACCACTATGTTCATAGCAGCTTTATTTATAATCGCCAGAGGCTGGAAAGGACCCCGATGTTCTTCAACAGAGAAATGGATACAAAAAAATGTGGTACATTTATACAATGGAGTACTCCTCAGCTTTTAAAAAAATGACTTTATGAAATTCTTAGAGGCAAATGTATGGAATTGGAAAGTATCATCCTAAGTGAGGCAACCCAGTTACAAAAGAACACACATGGTATATATTCACTGAGAAGTGAATATTAGCCCCAAAGCTCAGAATATCCAAAATACAATTCACAGACCACATGAAGCTCAAGAAGAAGGAAGACCAAAGTGTAGGTGCTTCAGTCCTTCTTAGAAGTGGGGAACTAGGCCAAGTACCAGCTTCCTGCCTCAAGTCAAGGCTAGGCCAATTTCCATTCTCCACCTACAATTCTTGGGAGGAACAGGAACATTCTTGAAAAACCACAGGATGTATAGATAGTCACCTGACCCTCTGGTGCCAGATAGAGTTCGAATGAATGCATGGCACATGCTTGCTAGCTAATAGATTCAAAGGTCAAACTGCTTAGCCAAAAAGTTAAACTGTAAACTTGCTGATGTAACCTGTATTCATAAAATGTATAAAAACAGCTGGTTATAGCCATTCAGGTTGCCTTCTAGTCACTGGACAGGAGGTGCTAATTGAGGGTCATCCACGTGGAGTTGGGGGTGTGGGGGAGGGTAGGGAAATAACATCTTGCATTTGTTCTCCTGTCTCCTGAGGGGTCTCCTGGTAGTTAAGACTTACTTTGAGCCATACATTATCAACTATCATGAAGGAGATCAACTTTACATAGCATGATTTAAGGCTTATAATGTTTTCAGGGATAGAGGGTAGGAATATCCAGAATGGGTACATGTCATTGACTGGGGCTTAGGACACCTGAAATGCCTTATTAGCATGGGGAACCATTTCAGAAGTTTCAGGTGCTAAATGAGATGTTACCATGTCAAAGGAAATTGATCTTGTAATCTAATTGATCCCATTTGACATTCCTCAACTCCTGGCTTAGACTTCTCAGACAAGGTCAGAAAAGGGGAAGTCCCACTCATGAAGAGAGATTCCTATATTGCTCCAAGCCCAGAGGCTATCTGGATGTGGTGGACTTGGACCTTAATTAGCATAGTTTTCCCTCAATGTCTATTACATTGCTTCACATATGCATACTCACCAGAGCTTATTTTGAATTGATAATGTATTTCCTTTCAAAGTGCCAGTCCAGTAGGGACTTAAGAGCAAGGAATCCCTGCTTTTGTGTTCTTCATTTAAGCATGTTATTCATCCAGTAAACGCTTTTTATGTAGGAATGTACTCTGTGCCAAAATTTACCTTATGTATCTAATTTACAAAATGTATTTATTTCATAGTCACACCACTCATTGATTTAAAATATAAATAGTTTTTTTGCTTATTTCTTTATGAAAAGTGGAGGAGAGAACATAAAGTTGGCTCGTAGAAATGAGGAAGAGGTCCGAAAGGACTTGGAGATGAAGAAATTGATTAAATTTATATCGTATGAAAATATTAGCTAAGCTTGCATATCTGTCTTGTAATACACACACAAACACACACACACACACACACACACACAGGAGGACATTATATGTATAATACCTGGAAAAAATAAATTACCTTTATTTTTGTTTGTATAGTGTCATTTTGAGTTGTTTTCTATCTATTTTAAGACTTTATTTATGTATGTGAGTACACTATCGCTGTCTTCAGACACACCAGGAGAGGGAATTCGATCCCATTACAGATGGCTAGCAACCATGTGGTTGCTGGAAATTGAACTCAGGACCTCTGGAAGAGCATTCAGTGCTCTTAACCACTGAGCTGTTCTCCCAACTGTTTTCTTATTATAAGAGTATAATTATATTTCACCTCTCCCTTTTCTCCTTTCAACATCCCCCACATAGTTCTTCTTGTTCCTTTAAATTCATGAAAAGACAGAATAAAGCTTATTTCAATGATTTTCTCTGCTGTGTATGAGATATTAACAAGCCTTTCACCATTTAATGTATTATTTTTATATGTTTACAGGAGCCATAATACTTGTTCATCTATTTACCACAGCTGTTAAAGAAAAATAAACTGTTTCTCTCAATTGATTAATGGATGATCAAAATGAAGTACATGCAAATAAAGTATTGTATTAAGCTTTGAATAAAGATAAAATAATGGTTTTTCCATGTAAATAGAAGAAGAAAATCTAGTGATGAGTGATGTAACTCAGAAACATAAAGACAGATGCCATTTAACATTCGAAACTAGCTCCAAATCCGTAGATGTAAGTAAATCACTTAAGCTATCAGGAAAGTCAAAAAAAGAACCATATGTGTGGGGGGGAGTAAGGCTCTTGAGAGAGGAATCATTAGAAGCAGTTGCTATGACAGGAAGACTTGAAAACAGTTCTGCTGAGACTTAGATGAGGCTTTAGAGAAAGTCCATATAGAAGTAGAGAGAAAGGTGGGTTATATAACACTAAGTGGTTTGAGAAGGCCAAAGGCAATCATTGTTTAATCTTTGCAACAGATCTAAGTGTGTGTGTGTGTGTGTGTGTGTGTGTGTGTGTGTGTGTGTGTATGTATGTATGCATGTATGTATATGTTCAGATGTGGTATTTGCTTGTGTTGTATGTACTTGAAATGAAATTCCAGCATCAAGAGTAATAATATTCCACCAACTATAAGGTCTATCTAACAAAGTACTCACTTTCTTCAGCTGGCATAGAAAACCCAGAGTCAGATTTTTTTTTGTCAAGGGAAACCAAGATCCCCCTCTAAATGCAGACTGGTGTCTTATCGATTGGTTTATTCCCAGCAATAGAAGGCAAATACATAAAATATCCAAGAAAAATAAAATTTAAAACAAAAGAAAGCAAGTTCATGTAGACTTTTGTCAAGGATTTGGAGAAATCAAATACGACTGACCTGGACACCTACTTCTTGGATTGGCTTTCATAGTAACCTAAGGTGATAAGCACATTTACAAAGGATTTACAAGGCAACCAACAGTACAAACATTAGTGATATCTACAATAAACAACAATGACCCAGTGGCATTTATGTCCTGGGAATATATTAGTCAAAGTTATCTAGATTTTGAATGGGTATTCCAACTCAAATAAACCAAACAAGAAAAATGCCACAGAGGTGTGGCCAGATATTTGGGTTTTAGTTAACTCTAGATGTCTTCAAGCTGGCAATTCAAATTATTCATCACAGGGATTTCCAAAGAGGATGGAACTAATTCATGTGTGTTACTGTAAATCAAGCCCACTACCTGTGACTAGTTAGACAATGAACCAATAAGAGAACCTTCTACTGCCATTTAAATTTGAGCAGGAAAACTGGCACTATTTCTATTTCAAGACCCAATTGTAGCACTACGTGGCATATACTGAAGAGATGTTCCCCCATGCGAGAAATACACTTGTTCAAATATGTTCATAACAGGTATATTCATAATAACAAAAATCTGAAAACAATGTAGATGTCCCTCAACTGAATAACTGATATGGAAAATCTAGTACCTGTACACAATGGAGGAATGCTTTTCAGCTATTAAAAACAAAAACATCATGAATTTTTGGAATAAATGGATGGACCATGATAATATCATCCTGAGTAAGGTAATCCAGTGCCAAAAGTTCATGCATGATATGTACTCACTTATACGTTGATATTAGCCATACAGTAGAGGATACCCTTGCTATACTCCACAGGACAAAAGCTAAGCAAGAAGTAAGGCACTAGTGAGGATGCTTGAATCTTACTGAGAAGGAGGAATAAAACAGTCCTAAGAGGCAGATGGAGGGTGGGAATGGGATAGAGGAAGGGATATGGAGGGGAATGGGAAGGTTGCAGGATAAAGTGTGGAGAAGGACATAAGAGTTGGCCAGATGGCCATGAGAATGAATGGAAATCTACAACTGAAAGGGCTGGCTAGATACGGGACATCTCCAGGACAAGATGGAGTCCTGAGATAAAAAAGGAAGTGTCCAAGAATCAATGGGGATATCCTCAGCTATGGCTCACAGCATTGGGGATATGGAACCTGAAGAGGCCACTTCCTATAGCTTCGCAGGAACCCTAATAGAGAGATAGGGAAACCAACCCACCCACAAAATATTGAACCCAAACTTTATCCTGTCTTTAAGGGATAGGGAATAGGACAGAGACTAAGGGAATGGGCAACCAATAATTGGCCCAACTTGAGACCCATCCCCTGGGCAATCACCAATCTCTGACAGTGTTAATGATACTATTACATATAACATATAACATATAAGTGTTATGCTTATAGACAGGAGTCTAACAGGCTGTTCTCTGAGAGGCTCCACCCAGCAGCCAACACAGAAGCACACACCTAAAGCCAAACAGTGGATTGAGCTTACAGACTCTAGTAGAAGTATAAGAAGGATTGTGATCACCTGAAGGAGATAGGAACTCCCTGAGAAAACCAACAGTCAACTAACCTGGACCCTTTGGGCTATCGGTGACTGAACCACCAATCAAAGAGTATACACAGGTTGGACCTAGGTCTCCTTGCACACATGTAGCAGATGTGCAGCTTGGTCTTCACGTAGGTCCCAAACAACGGTTCTAAAAGCTATTGACTGTATGTAGGATATGTTCTTTTCTCATTGGCTGCCTTTTCTGGTCTCAGTGTAAGAGGATGTGCCTAGCATTACGATATGCCAGACTGGTGAGTCCCCTCCTGCGCAGAAGAGAAGAGGAAAAGGGATGGGGGAAAGATTGTTGAAGCAGGTGACAGAGAGGTGGGCAGTGAGTAGTATGTAAAGTCAATAAGTAAAAATAAATAAATCAATGAATAAATGAATGATTAAATAAATCAAATAAATCTGAGTAGTATAACCTCTAACTGCATATTTAATTCTTACCTTTATACCACAGACAACTACTGATTTTCCCTCATCAAAGAAGCAGTTTGTTTGTTTGATATTTGTTCCAGCAAACACATACTCTATACAAAAAACAAATTTGTTTTGAACAATATGTTCAAAATGCATAGAACAACTGACTTTGGGGTGACCCAACAACAATTGGAACATCTAGAACAGAACCCCTATTCCTAAAGCTTAGGAATCCTCAGAGAATAGGGTGACACGAAAAAAAAATTTGAGTAAGAAAACAAAGGATAAAGCATTGAATGATAATGTTTTTTACATATAACAGGGAAGAAGAGCCAGAAAAAAAAATCTCAAAACATGGTTGGCTAACAAACTGTACACATCACAACGACAGTTGATATGACAAAGGCAATTGTCACATGGTAAAGAAATGCCATTGGTAGAAGACATACAGGCAACTGATGACTTCCATGAGATTAATAATTAGTCTTGTCTAGGAGAGAGGCCACTGAGAGGTTAGCCAATACAAAGTGCTTAGGTTCAAACACACATAAACATCACTAATTAGCACAGCATGATCATTAATATGTCACAAAGTACAGCAAGCAAGACAAACATGAGACCATAAGAAGGAATGGGAGAGTTAAGGGAGGAATTAAAGAGAGGTGAGTGAGGAGAGAATATTATATAAAAATTTCTTAACACTACAAATTAACTTTAAATAATACTATTATCTATACAATGTGAAACATTAAATTAATAAATAGCACCATCTTAGTTATATCTTGACATAAATGTCAAGAATTTATAGTTTTTCATAGACTTTCAATGAATTTATATATTCAAATATAATTTTTATTGGACATTTTATTTATTTACATTTCAAATGTTATGCCCTTTCCTGGTTTTCCCTCTGGAAACCCCCTATCCCATCCTCCCTCCCCCTGCTTCAATGAGAGTATTCCCCCGACATAACCACCCATTCCCACTTCACCACCCTGGCATTCCCCTACACTGAGGCATACAGCCTTCTCAGGAACAAGGGCTTCCCCTCCCACTGATGTCCAACATATGCACTGGAGCTGTGGGTCCCTCCATGTGTATTCTTTGGTTGGTGGTTTAGTCCCTGGGAGCTCTGGAAAGGTCTGATTGGTTGATACTATTGTTCTTCCTATGGGTTGCAAACCAAGTCAGCTCCTTCAGCCCTTTCTCTAACTTAATTTTTCTAAAAAGAGTATAGAGTGGGAATTTTTGAGTTTATTTGAAAATCCTTTCTGACAATCCCTCTCACAATTAAATGAATTCATTGATTTTGTAGTTACTATTAAATTATTGAGATTCGTGTCTATTATTTAATGTTTGTCTTTTTAAGTCTATAGTCATTTTCCCCTTTTCTCTTTGTATTCGTCTTGAAAGTTTTTATTGAGAAGAAATCAGAGAACTTTCTTCATACGAACAACACCTGGAAGCTAATTTTCCATTCTCTGTACCTATTAGTATAATTATTTTTATACTTCATATAAAGCTTATAAGTAGCGTAGATTTTCATATTATTTGTGAATTGCTTAGAACCAATGTACAGTAAACTTAAACTTTCACCAAGAAATATAGCTCTAGGTTAAGTGGTTAAATGTTCTGTAGCAACTAAGTTAATGAAGAGAGTTAAGAGTGCAGATATGCTGTAGAGCACTCATCAAACAAGGACATTGCCCTATGAATAATTTAAAATCCTCAATAAATAACAATTACATTTTTGTTGGATTTCTTTTTCAGTTATTACACATTATAAGTGAAAGTCTGAGTGGTCCTATCACAGCCAATCCAAACTATGATTTAGTATAAAATATTTTCATTGAGTATGATGTTATATTTTATGCAAAAGAGAAGAAAATAAACCCTTATTATCAATTTATGTCTAACCAGTCTTATATATCCAAAGGCCCTTTAACAAGCTTGTTTATGTCATCCTTTTATAAATGGTATAGAGCAGTAGTTCTCAACCCTCCTAAAGATGTAACTGTACTCTTTTACCCTGTGATGACCTAAAAGCATAAAATTATTGTTTTGCTATTTGATGTCTGTTATTTTCTACTATTAGGTATTGAAATATAAATATTTTGGGGGATGGAGGTTTTACAAATGGTTTGGGACCCACAGTTTGAGAACTGTGAGTGTAGAGTTTATATGTTTATACATAGTATAGAGTACTTAATGGTATTAGAGATAATAGTAAATGTTGTGGCTGAGATGAAGACTTCTTGCTTTCATGAACCATGCATTTCATTGTTGGCAAGAGATGTAGACAAGGTTTTTTCTTTCATTTTTCATGCATAGTCTCACTACTTACCTGTGGTTAGCATAGAGCTTTTAGGCAAGGTTGGCCACAAAGTCATAGAGATCAGCCCGTCTCTGGCTCTAATGTAGTACAATTAAGCATGGGTACTACCATAATCTGTATTAATGTTATTTTTTAAAAATAAAAAGGTGTATTCAATGAGTGGAATGGCAGTGAATTATGAAACTTCTACAATGATTGTTAATTTTATGTAAAAGAGAAGCATGATGTTTTACAAAATAAAGTGAAGACATAGTTTGCTATATAAAAATAAATATATAAATACTTTTTCTCACACACATGTATAAATAATAATATTCAATTTATAATTCTAAAGCTAGTGTACAAAAATTTACAACTAGTGTAATATATAACATAGGGAAGATGATGTTTAGAGGTAAGAAAAACTTATTTTGACCTTTTTTATAGAAATAATCTTGATCTCTTGCCTTAAAAATACCAGTGGAAATGTGTTGTCTTTGTTCTAATTGCTCTCTGTGTCCTTTTATTCTTATCAGTCTCCCAGGAAGACTGAGCTGCTAAGCAGAGGTGGGGTGATTATTGCAATGTTTTATGGAACCCACTGGAAAAATAACTCATAAGCTATGATCTTATTACTTAAATATAAGAGAACCAGTCTCTAGTCTAGAAAGGGCTACTTTTTATTCATTATTTTAGGTAGAATAGATAAAGTTAATTTTTAAGAGTCAAAGCCTGGCACCTAAGGGGCTAGTATTCATAAAATTTTCACTCTCCTTATGAAATACATATTGAATTCAGATGTATCATTACACATTACTTTATTAGAGACACTCATGAATCAGAAAAGCTACTTGTCTTTTTGTATGCAAATCAGAAGGGTATATGTAACTGTATGCTTTTAGAAATAGTATTCACGAATGTGTAAAATCAGCTCTGGGAGAAAATTCTCCAGTCAACAAATGGTTTACAGAAATGGCTCAGTGGTTAAGAGCACTGACTGCTATTCCTAGAGGTTCTGAGTTCAAATCCCAGCAACCACATGGTGGCTCACAACCATCTGTAATGAGATCCAATGCCTTCTGATGTGTCTGAAGACAGTTACAGTGTACTTACATGTAATAAATAAATAAATCTTAAAAAAAAGAACTAGATCACAAAAATTTCTCCCTTTGTAAAAAGCATTTGTCTTCTTCAGTGACACCTTCTTGACCCAGCAATTTTTAAATTTTTATTTATTTATGTATTTATTTATTCATTACATTTTAGTTTCACTAGTTACTCAAGGACCAACATTTTCATGCGAATATTTTTACTTTGTAAGATTTCTTCTATTATATGTTGGTTTTTTTTTTTTTTTTTTTTTTTTTTTTTTTTTTTTTGCTGCTTAGCACCTATTCCCTACACCCACAAAGTGGGAAGAAAGGTGAAAATTCATGTAAAAATATTCATCATTTAAACTGTTTCAGAGCAAAGAACATAAAATGTATTACCAACTGGGCACTTTGATATGACATTTGAAATGTGTTTTCTTCCTGATTTGTCACTAAAGGTGAAACCATTTGAAAGAAAATATGTATTTTAATGAACATACTACTGAAACAAAATTTTCTTTTCAAAATATCCTCTATTGTAAACAGCTAAATAGAACAAGATACATAGTATATACAGGACAACAACAACAAAAAACCAAAAAGAGCAAAACATGAAGACATCTGTGTCACCAACATTAACACAGAGAAGAAAATTGAATTTACTTTCCTTTTTAAATTGATTGATGGTATTGTTTATAATGTCACTTATTAAAATGTTTGTGACTGACATTGATTAAAATACAGACTGCTATTTGTAAATATTACAATATTTAAATTAGCTGTAAAGGACCATTGATAAGTCAGTGCTATATTGTTCCTGGAAATCACCGATATATTTCTGAGAATTATGAGAAAGATACATATAAAATTGATTTCATTAGGAATATATAGTAACATGAACTCATACAAAGGCATAAAATAGTATAATCTATTTCCCATTCTATTATTGAAAGATCAGATTTTCAAAGAATGAAAATGTAAACCCAACAGAACTTTCTCTGTATTTTAAATATAATATGACTGAGAATCCATGAAATATTGATATACATTAAATATATAAAAACATATATAAATATTTCATTATATATACATGTTAGTCATCAGTCATATGTTATCATTTCTTTATGTGGATATATTTCTTTTATTTTTGAGATTAAATAAATTAAACACATTTCTCCTTTCCTATCTACTAACACTCTCATGTAACTACTCAACACTATCCTTAAAATCTATTTCTTTGTCTTTAATTGTTATTTCATACATATATGTATATGTGCATGTGTATATGATGTATACATATGTGTGTATGTACATGATATATATGTCTATATACATATATTTCTAAATATAATCTTTTCACCACACATAGGTTATTTTTATGTTTGCTTTCAGGATCGATCTTTCAACATTGCACAATCAATTGGCTTCTTTTTTTCCCTAGAGAGGCTCATCATTCCTTCTCCATGATTTCCTTGTGAACCTTTCTCCATCCGATTTTTTTTTTTTGGCTTTGTAAATTTTTTTTTTATTAACTTGAGTATTTCTTATTTACATTTCGAGTGTTATTCCCTTTCCCGGTTTACGGGCCAACCCCCTAACCCCTCCCCCTCGCCTTCTACATAGGTGTTCCCCTCCCCATCCTCCCCCCAGTGCCGCCCTCCCCCCATAGTCTAGTTCACTGGGGGTTCAGTCTTAGCAGGACCCAGGGCTTCCCCTTCCACTGGTGCTCTTACTAGGATATTCAATGCTACCTATGAGATCAGAGTCCAGGGTCAGTCCATGTATAGTCTTTAGGTAGTGGCTTGGTCCCAGGAAGCTCTGGTTGGTTGGCATTGTTGTTCATATGGGGTCACGAGCCCATTCAAGCTTTAGAGTTTTTTCTCTGGTTCCTTCAACGGGGGTCCTGTTCTCAGTTCAGTGCTTTGATGCTGGCATTCGCCTCTGTACTTGCTATATTCTGGCTGTGTCCCTCAGGAGAGATCTACATCTGGCTCCTGTCTGCCTGCACTCCTTTGCTTCATCCATCTTGTCTAATTGGGTGGCTGTATATGTATGGGCTACATATGGGGCAGGCTCTGAATGGGTGTTCCTTCTGTCTTTGTTTTAATCTTTGCCTCTCTATTCCCTGCCAAGAGTATTCTTGTTCCCCTTTTAAAGAAGGAGTGAAGCATTCACATCTTGATCATCCGTCTTGAGTTTCATGTATTCGAGACATGTAGGGTAATTCGAGCAATTGGGCTAATAGCCACTTATCAATGAGTGTATACCATGTGTGTTTTTCTGTGATTGGGTTATCTCACACAGGATGATATTTTCCAGTTCCACCATTTGCCTACGAATTTCATAAAGTCATTGTTTTTGATAGCTGAGTAATATTCCATTGTGTAGATGTACCACATTTTCTGTATCCATTCCTCTGTTGAAGGGCATCTGGGTTCTTTCCAGCTTGTGGCAATTATAAATAAGGCTGCTATGAACATAGTGGGGCACGTGTCTTTTTTATATGTTGGGGCATTTTTTGGGTATATGCCCAAGAGAGGTATAACTGGATCCTCAGGCAGTTCAATGTACAATTTTCTGAGGAACCTCCAGACTGATTTCCAGAATGGTTGTACCAGTCTGCAATCCCACCAACAATGGAGGAGTGTTCCTCTTTCTCCACATCCTCGCCACCATTTGCTGTTACCTGAGTTTTCGATCTTAGCCATTCTCACTGGTATGAGGTGAAATCTCAGTGTTGTTTTGATTTGCATTTCCCTTATGACTAAAGATATCGAACATTTCTTTAGGTGTTTCTCAGCCATTCGGCATTCCTCAGCTGTGAATTCTTTGTTTAGCAATGAACCCCATTTTTAATAGGGTTATTTGTCTTCCTGTGGTCTAACTTCTTGAGATCTTTGCATATTTTGGATATAAGGCCTCTATCTGTTGTAGGATTGGTAAAGATCTTTTCCCAATCTGTTGGTTGTCGTTTTGTCCTAACCACAGTGTCCTTTGCTTTACAGAAGCTTTGCAGTTTTATGAGATCCCATTTGTCGATTCTTGATCTTAGAGCATAAGCCATTGGTGTTTTGTTCAGGAAATTTTATCCAGCGCCCATGTGTTCCAGATGCTGTGCTTGTTTTTCTTCTATTAGTTTGAGTGTATCTGGTTTGATGTGGAGGTCCTTGATCAACTTGGACTTAAGCTTTGTACAGGGTGATAAGCATGGATCGATCTGCATTCTTCTACATGTTGCCCTCCAGTTGAACCAGCACCATTTGCTGAAAATGCTATCTTTTTTCCATTTGATGGTTTTGGCTCCTTTGTCTAAAATCAAGTGACCATAGGTGTGTGGGTTCATTTCTGGGTCTTCAATTCTGTTCCATTGGTCTATCTGTCTGTCTCTGTACCAATACCATGCAGTTTTTATCACTAGTGCTCTGAAATACTGCTTGAGTTCAGGGATAGTGATTCTCCCTGAAGTCCTTTTATTGTTGAGGATAGTTTTAGCTATCCTGGGTTTTTTGTTATTCCAGATGAATTTGCAAATTGTTCTGTCTAACTCTTTGAAGAAACGGATTGGTATTTTGATGGGGATTTCATTGAATCTGTAGAAAGCTTTTGGTAAAATGGCCATTTTTACTATATTAATCCAGCCAATCCATGATCATGGGAGATCTTTCCATCTTCTGAGGTCTTCTTCAATTTCTTTCTTCAGAGTCTTGAAGTTCTTATTGTATATAGATCTTTTACTTGCTTGATTAAAGTCACACCGAGTTACTTTATTTTATTTGGGTCTATTATGAAGGGTGTCATTTCCCTAATTTCTTTCTCGGCTTGTTTCTCTTTTGTGTAGAGGAAGGCTACTGATTTATTTGAGTTAATTTTATACCCAGCCACTTTGCTGAAGTTGTTTTTCAGCTTTAGTACTTCTGTGGTGGAACTTTTGGGACCACTTAAATATACTATCATATCATCTGCAAATAGTGATATTTTGACTTCTTCTTTTCCGATCTGTATCCCCTTGACCTCCTTTTGTTGTCTGATTGCTCTGGCTACAACTTCAAGAACTATATTGAATAAGTAGGGAGAGAGTGGGCAGACTTGTCTAGTCCCTGATTTTAGTGGGATTGCTTCAAGTTTCTCTCCATTTAGTTTAATGTTAGCAACTGGTTTGCTGTATATGGCTTGTACTATGTTTAGGTATGGGCCTTGAATTCCTATTCTTTCCAGGACTTTTATCATGAAGGGGTGTTGAATTTTGTCAAATGCTTTCTCAGCATCTAATGAAATGATCATGTGGTTTTGTTCTTTCACTTTGTTTATATAATGAATCACGTTGATGGTTTTCTGTATTTTATACCATCCCTGCATGCCTGGGATGAAGCCTACTTGTTCATCGTGCATGATTGTTTTGATGTGCTCTTGGATTCGGTTTGCCAGAGTTTTATTGAGTATTTTTGCGTCGATATTCATAATGGAAATTGGTCTGAAGTTCTCTTGTTGGGTCATTGTGTGGTTTAGGTATAAGAGTTACTGTGGCTTCATAGAAGGAATTTGGTAGTGCTCCATCTGTTATAATTTTGTGGGATAGTTTGGATAATATTGGTATGAGGTCTTCTATGAAGGTCTGATAGAATTCTGCACTAAACCCGTCTGGGCCTGGGCTCTTTTTGGTTGGGAGACCTTTAATGACTGCTTCTATTTCCTTAGGAGTTATGGGGTTGTTTAACTGGTTTATCTGTTCCTGATTTAACTTCAGTACCTGGTATCTGTCTAGGAAAGTGTCCATTTCCTGCAGATTTTCAAGTTTTGTTGAATATAGGCTTTTATAGTAAGATCTAATGATTTTTTGCATTTCCTCTGAATCTGAAGTTATGTCTCCCTTTTCCTTTCTGATTTTGTTAATTTGAACACACTCTCTGTGTCCTCTCGTTAGCCTGGCTAAGGGTTTATCTATCTTGTTGATTTTCTCAAAGAAGCAACTTTTGGTTCTCTTGATTCTTTCTATGGTCCTTTTTGTTTCTACTTGGTTGATTTCAGCTCTGAGTTTGATTATTTCCTGCCTTCTACTCCTCCTGGGTGTATTTGTTTCTGTTTGTTCTAGAGCTTTTAGGTGTGCTGTCAAGCTGCTGACATATGCTCTCTCCTGTTTCTTTCTGCAGGCACTCAGAGCTATGAGTTTTCCTCTTAGCACAGCTTTCATTGTGTCCCATTGGGTATGTTGTACTTTCATTTACATTAAATTCTAAGAAGTCTTTAATTTCTTTCTTTATTTCTTCCTTGACCAGGTTATCGTTGAGTAGAGCATTGTTCAAGTATATGTGGGCGTTTTTCCCTTATTGTTATTGAAGACCAGCTTTAGGCCGTGGTGGTCTGATAGCACACATGGGATTATTTCTATCTTTCTGTAATTGTTGAGGCCCGTTTTTTGACCAATTATATGGTCAATTTTGGAGAAAGTACCATGAGGAGCTGAGAAGAAGGTATATCCTTTTGCTTTAGTATAGAATGTTCTATAAATATCTGTTAAGTTCATTTGGTTCATGACTTCTCTTAGTCTATCTAAGTCTCTGTTTAATTTCTGTTTCGATGATCTGTCCATTGATGAGAGTGGGGTGTTGAAATCTCCTACTATTATTATGTGAGGTACAATGTGTGTTTTGAGCTTTAGTAAGGTTTCTTTTACGTATATAGGTGCCCTTTTATTTGGGGCATAGATATATAGGATTGAGAGTTCATCTTGGTTGATTTTTCCTTTGATGAATATGAAGTGTCCTTCCTTATCTTTTTTGATGACTTTTAGTTGAAAATTGATTTTATTTGATAATAGAATGGCTACTCCAGCTTGCTTCTTCTGACCATTTGCTTGGAAAGTTGTTTTCCAGCCTTTCACTGTGAGGTAGTGTCTGTCTTTGTCTCTAAGGTGTGTTTCCTGTAGGCAGCCGAATGCAGGGTCCTCGTTGCGTATCCAGTTTGTTAATCTATGTCTTATTATTGGGGAGTTGAGGCCATTGATGTTGAGAGATATTAAGGAATAGTGATTATTGCTTCCTGTTATATTCATATTTGGACGTGAGGTTATGTTTCTGTGCTTTTCTTCTCTTTGTTTTGTTGCCAAGACAATTAGTTTCTTGCTTCTTCTAGGGTTTATCTTGCCTCTTTATATTGGTCTTTACCATTTATTGTTCTTTGTAGTGCTGGATTTGTAGAAAGATATTGTGCAAATTTGGTTTTGTCATGGAATATCTTGGTTTCTCCATCTATGTTAATTGAGAGTTTTGCAGGATATAGTAACCTGTGGTGGCATTTGTGTTCTCTTAGGGTCTGTATGACATCTGTCCAGGATCTTCTGGCTTTCATAGTCTCTGGCGAAAAGTCTGGTGTGATTCTGATAGGTCTGCCTTTATATGTTACTTTACCTTTTTCCCTTACTGCTTTTAGTATTCTTTCTTTATTTTGTGCATTTGGTGTTTTGACTATTATGTGACAGGAGGAGTTTCTTTTCTTTTCCAATCTATTTGGAGTTCTGTAGTCTTCTTCTATGCTTATGGGTATCTCTTTCTTTAGGTTAGGGAAGTTTTCTTCTATGATTTTGTTGAAGATATTTACTGGTCCTTTGAGCTGGGAGTCTTCACTCTCTTCTATACCTATTATCCTTAGGTTTGATCTTCTCATTGAGTCCTGGATTTCCTGTATGTTTTGGACCAGTAACTTTTTCCATTTTACATTATCTTTGACAGTTGAGTTGATGATTTCTATGGAATCTTCTGCTCTTTAGTTTCTCTCTTCCATCTCTTGTATTCTGTTGGTGAAGCTTGTATCTATGGCTCCTTGTCTCTTCTTTTGGTTTTCTATAACCAGGGTTGTTTTTATGTGTTCTTTCTTGATTGCTTCTATTTCCATTTTTAATTCCTTCAACTGTTTGATTTTGTTTTCCTGGAATTCTTTCAGGGATTTTTGTGATTCCTCTCTATAGGCTTCTACTTGTTTATTTATGTTTTCCTGTGTTTCTCTAAGGGAGTTCTTCACATCTTTCATGAAGTCCTCCAGCATCATGATCAAATATGATTTTGAACCTAGATCTTGCTTTTCTGGTGTGTTTTGATATTCCATGTTTGCTTTAGTGGGAGAATTGGGCTCTGATGATGCCATGTAGTCTTGGTTTCTGTTGCTTGGGTTCTTGTGCTTTCCTCTTGCCGTAAGATTATCTCTAGTGTTACTTTGTTCTGCTATTTCTGACAGTGGCTAGACTGTCCTATAAGCCTATGTGTCAGGGGTGCTGTAGACCTGTCTTCCTATTTTCTTTCAGCCATTTATGGGAACAGAGTGTTCTGCTTTCAGGCGTGTAGTTTTTCCTATCTACAGATCTTCAGCTGTTCCTGTGGGCCTGTGTCCTGAATTCACTAGGCAGGTCGCTTGGAGTAGAAGGTTTGTCTCACCTGTGGTCCCGAGGCTCAAGTTTGCTCGTGGGGTGTTGCTTATGAGCTCTCCGAGGCCACAGCAACCAAGAAGATCTGCGCTGCCCTTTCCGGGAGCTTCTGTGCACCAGGGTTCCAGATGGCGTTCGGTGTTTTCCTCTGGAATCAGTAATGTGGGCAGAGTGCAGTCTCTTCTGGTTTCCCAGGCATGTCTGACTCTCTGAAGGTTTAGCTCTCCCTCCCACAGGATTTGGGTGCAGAGAACTGTTTATCTGGTCGGTCCCTTCAGGTTCGGGTGGTGTGCAGCGGATTTGCTGCTGCTGTGCCCTTATCCAAGGGAACCCAGAGGCCGTATACAGTTTCCTCTTGGGCCAGGGATGTGGGCAGGGTGGGCAGTTTTGGTGGTCTCTTGCGCTCTGCAGTCTCAGGAGTGCCCACCTGTCCAGGCGGTGAGTAGTGAGCTGCTGCGGGCAGGGATCCGCGGGTTTGGGAATCTCTCCATCGGATTTTTAAGTATGTCATTATAATCCTTGTTCAGCTGAGATTTGAGCACTCATGCTTGTGAGAGTTTATGAGTATAGCTTCTGAAGTTACTAGGAGACAGTCTCGTAGCAGACTCTCTGATCTCTGGCTTTTGCAAAGTATCCATCCCTTCTTCCACATGTTCCCTGAACTTTGTGTGCAACTTATTTATGCACCTCTTCAGATAATCCGAAAAATGATGCTGAAGAAGGAATGTAGGGAGGGGAGGAAAGAGTGTATTCAAATCTGCTAGAAGGTTATTTTGCTCAAATACTGAGTGTTCATTGCTTACCAGAATGAGAAAATTATACAGTTGGTATGAATCATTAACTGAGAATGTTTATTTTTTTTTCTTTTCTAACACAACAGCTTTTAATATTTGAAAGACTTGAAGATCTGATTTTGCTTGCTGGAGTTACAGCATTTTGGAAGTAAATTAATCTTTAACAATAACATAGACATAGCCAATCATGATTAATTTAGGGATAAGAAAACTTAACTTCTGAAATGTTTAATGACTAAAATCAAGGTTTTAAAAATGAGGAAATAAGCTTAAGTAGAAGTTGTGTTCCATAATTTTTCTAAACTATTTTCCTGTTCTATTATTAAATATACACGGATCAACAGAATTTTCTACCTTAGGAAAATATGTTGATATAAATAATATTAGTTCTAGGCAGTATTTTCTTTTTTATATTTATTTTTATTGGATATTTTATGTATTTTCATTTCAAATGTTATCCCCTTTGCCCTCTCCCATATACCCTCCCTGGATTCCCTCTGCTTCTATGAGATACGACCAGTCCCATCCACTCACTGACAAACTCAACACCAATGTACTCCCCTACACTGGGGAAAAGAACCTTCACAGGATCAAGGGCTTCTCTTCACCTTGATGCCAGAAAATACCATCCACTGCTACATATGCAGAGTCCCTTATACATGCCGGAAACATGGGTCCCTCAATGTGCACTCTTTGGTTTGAAGTTTATTCCCGGGAGCTCTCAGAGGTTTGGTTGATTGATATTGTTTTTCCTACAGTGTTACAAACCCATTCTGCTGCTTCTGTCCTTTCTCTAACTCCTTTGGAGCTTCTGTGCTCAGTTCGATAGTTAGCTGCAAGCATCCTCATTTGTATCAGTAAGGCTCTGGCAGAGCTACTCAGGAGACATCCATATCAGGTTCCTGTGAGCAAACACTTGTTGGCATCAGCAATAGTGACTACTTTTGTTGTCAGCATATGGGATGGATACCCAGGCTGGGCACTCGTTGGAATACCTTTCCTTCAGTCCCTTATCCATGTGTTGTCCCTATTTTATTCCCCCTTATAAGAAGGACTGAAAGATCCACATTTTGGTCTTCCTTCTTGAGCTTCATGTGATCTGTAAATGGAATCTTGGGTATTCAGAGCTTTCTGGCTAATATCGACTTATCAGTGAGTGCATGCCATAGGTGTTCTTTTTCACTGGGTTACTTCACTCAAGATGATGTTTTCTAGTTCCATCCATTAGCCTAAGAAATTCATGTAATCATTGTTTTTAATAGCTGAGTAATACTCCATAGTGTAAACATACCACATTTTCTGTATCCATTCATCTGTTGAAATAAATCTGGGCTTTTTTCCCCCGACCAACTGGCTATTATAAATAAGGCTGCTATGAACATAGCAGAGCTTGTGTCCTTGTTATATGTTGGAGCATCATTTTGGTGTATGCCCAAGGGTGGAATAGCTGGGTCCTCAGGTAGCTCAATGTCCAATTTTCTGAGAAACCACTAGACTGATTCCCGAGTGGTTGTACCAGTCTGCAATCCCACCAACAATGGAGGAGTGTTCCTCTTTCTCCACATCATCCCCAGCATCTGCTACAACTTAAAATTTGATCTTAGCCATTCTGACAGTTGTGAGATAAAATCTCAGTGTTGTTTCGATTTGCATTTTTCTCGTGACAAAGCATGTTGAATGTGTTTATAACTGTTTCTCTGCCATGCAATATTGCTCAGTTGTAGATACTTAGTTTAGCTCGGTAGCACAATTTTTAACAGGATTATTCAGTTCTCTGGAGTCTAACTTCTTGAGATACCTTTTTATATTAAATATTAGCCCTCTATCAGATGTAGGATTAGTAAAGAGCTTTTTCTAATCTGTTGATTGCCTTTGTGTCCTATTGACCGTGTCCATTGCCTTTACATAAGCTCTGCAATTTTATGAAATCCCGTTTGTCGATTCTTGATCTTAGAGCATAAGGAACTGGTGTTCTGTTCAGGAAAATTTCCCCTGTGCCTATGTGTTCAAGGATATATTCTACTTCTTCTTCTATTCATTTCAGTGTACTTGGTTTTATGTGGAGGTCTTTGATGCATTTGCTCTTGAGCTTCGCACACTGAGATAAGAATGGGTCAATTTGCATTATTCTACATGCTGACCTCCAGTTGCACCAGCACCATTTGTTGAAAATTCTGTCTTTTTTCAGTTGTATGGTTTTAGCTCCTTTGTCAAAGATCAAGTGACCATTCTTGAGTGGGTTCATTTCTGGGTCTTCAATTCTATTCCATTAATCTACCTGCCTGTCTCTGTACTAATACCATGCATTAATCATGACTTAATCATGGGTGCTCTGTAAAGTAGCTTAAGGTCAGAGATAGTGATTTCCCTAGAAGTTCTTTTATCATTGAGAATAGTTTTTTGCCATCTGGGTTTTTGTTATTCCAAATGAATTTGCAAATTGCTCTTCTGAACTCTATGAAGAATTGAGTTGGAATTTTGGTGGGGATTGCATTGAATATATAGATTGCTTTCAGCAAGAGGGCCATTTTTACTATATTAATCCTGCAAATCCATGAGAATGAGTGATCTCTCCATTTTCTGAGATCTTTGATTTCATTCTTCAGAGACTTGAAGTTCTTTTCATACAGATCTTTCACTGATTGGTTAAAGTCACACTAAAGTATTTTATATTATTGTTGACTATTCTGAAGATTGTCATTTCACTAATTTCTTTCTGATCCTGTTTATCCATTTTGTGGAAGAAAGTCATTGACTTTTTGAGTCAATTTTATGTCCAGCCATGTTGCTGAAATTGTTTATCACATATAGCAGTTCTCTGGAGGGGTTTTTGTGGTCACTTAAGTATACTACCATAGTATCTGCAACTGGTGATATTTAGACTTCTTCCTTTCCAACTTGTATCCCTTTGACCCTTTTTTGGTATCTCATTGCTTTCACTGGGAGTTCAAGTACTATAATGAATAGGTAGAGAGAGAGAGAGAGAGAGAGAGAGAGAGAGAGAGAGAGAGAAGCCTTGTCCAGTCCCTGATTTTAGTGGGATTGATTAATGTTTCTTTCCATTTAGTTGAAGTTTGATACTGGTTTGCTGCACATTGTTTTTACTATGTTTAGGTGTGGGCCGTGAATCCTACTCTTGTTGAGGCTTTTACCATGAAGGCTATTGATTTTGTCAAATATTTCTCAGCATCTATTAAGATGATCTTGTTTTTTTTTATTTGAGTTTGTTTATATAGTAGATTATATCGATGGTTTTCTGTATACTGAACCACCTCTCTACCCCTGGATTGAAACCTATTTGATCATGTAAGATGATCATTTTGGTGTGTTCTTACATTCAGTTTGCATCATTTTATTGATTATTTTTGCATCAATATTCATTAGGGAAGTTGGTCTGAAGTTCTCTTTTTTTGTAGTGTCTTTATGTGGTTTAGGTATAAGTATAATTGTGGCTTCAAAGAATGAACTGGAGTAGTATTCATTCTGTTTCTATATTATGGAATAGTTTGAAGAGCATTGGTATTAGGTCTTCTTTGATGGACTGATAGAATTCTGCACTAAACCCATCTGGTCCTGGTCATTTTTTGGTTTGGGAGACTTTTAATAAATGCTTCTATTTCTTTAGGGGTTATGGGATTGTTTAGATAGTTTATGTGATCCTGATTTAAATTTGGTACCTGGTATATGTCTGGAAAATTGTCGATTTCATCCAAATTTTCCAGTTTGGTTGAGTATAGGCTTTTTGTAGTAGGATCTGATAATCTTTTTAATTTCTTTAGATTTGTTGTTATGTGTCCCTTTTCATTTCTTATTTTGTTAATTTGAATACTATCTCTGTGCCCTTGTTTAATCTGGCCAAGGGTTAATCTATCTTGTTGATTTTCTCAAAATAACATCTCCTGGTTTTGTTGATTCCTTGAATAGTTCTTTTTGTTTCTAATTGATTGATTCCAGCTCTGAATTTGATTATTTTCTGCCTTGCACTTCTGTTGGTCAATTTGCTTCTTTTTGCTCTCCTCTTCTATGTCAGGAATAGATGAGTTAATCTTCTGCTGGGGGGGGCATACTTTTCTTTGATATGTTGTGACTATTTGATTGGAATAGAATTGAATTAATACTGCCGTTTATGTTCTGGCAGCATCCTTGCTCTCTACATCTATGGGGAAACATGACTAGAAAGTATTGACTTTCCTAATATGATCATTGGAAAGACACGAAAAGCATGCTGCCCTTCTTGTTCTGGCATCATTTCATAGGCAAAACAAATACGTAGCTAATGACACCATAAGAGTCATTGAGAGATGTAAACAACAAATAAAGATGATGCAAGTAGACATTACATTCAATATTATTAATGATCATTTTATTTATTTACATTTCAAACGTTATCCCCTTTCTGGTTCCCCCTCTAGTAACTCCCTATTCCATCCCTCCTTCCTCTGTTTCTATGAAGGTGCTTCCCGACCACCTACTTTCACCTCACCACCCTAGCATTCTCCGGTGCTGGGGCATCAAGCCTTCACAGGACCAAAAGCCTCTTCTCCCAATGATGTCAGATAAGGCCATCCTCTTCTACATATGCATCTTAAGCCATGGGTCCCTCCATGTGTATTCTGTGGTTGGTGGTTTAGTCCCTGGGAGCTCTGGAGGGTCTGGTGGGTTGATATTGTTCTTCCTATGGCTTTGCAAACTGGTTCAGTTCCTTCATTCCTTCTACTGGGGTCCCAATACTCAGTCTGATAGTTGGCTGCAAGCATTCACCTCTGTTTTGGTTTGGCTCTGGCAGAGGTTCTCAGGAGACAGACATAGCAGGTTCATGTCAGCAAGCACTTCTTAGTAGCAGCAACAGTGTCTGGCTTTGGTGGTTGCATATGCATGGTTCCCTGGGTAGTGCAGTATTTGGATGACCTTTCCTTCAGTCTCTGCCCCACTCTTTGTCCCTATATTTTCTTTAGACAGGAGCAATTCTAGGTTAATTATAATGGGTAGGTGGCCCCATCCTTCAAACAGGGGCCGAGCCTAATCTCTGGATATCACCTCTACCAGTTCTTTCTCAACTTCGTTGGGTATTTCAGCTAATGTCATCCCCATTGGATCCTGGACTCTCTTGCTTTCCTGGCATCTTGGACTTTCTTGTGGCTACCCATAGTTTCCCATCCCCCACTACTACACATTTCTGTTCAATTCCCTGGGTCTCTGTACATTTCTCCTGTATCCTTTTATACCTATTTCTACCCCCATTTTTCCTCCCCTCCTCTATTCCTACCAAGTCTCTCCCTCCCTCTACCTCCTATGATTATTTTGTTCTCCCTTCTAAGAAGGATAGAAGCAGCTACGTTTTGCTGTTCTTTATTCTTGAGCTTGATACTGTCTGGGAGTTATATCATGAGTTTTCTGAACTTTTTGTCTAATATCCACTTATCAGTGATAAATGATGCTATCTGTGTTTTTTGTTACTGGGTTACCTCACTCAGGAAGATATTTTCTAGTTCCATCCATTTGCTAGCAAGTTTCTTGAAATCATTGTTAATAGCTGAGTAGTACTCCATTGTGTAAATGGACCACTTTTTTTAAAATCCATTCCTGTATTGAAGGAAAACAGGGTTGTTTGCAGTTTCTGGCTATTGTAAATAAGGCTGCTATGAACATAGTAGAACATGTGTCCTTGTTATATGTTGGAGCATCTTTTGAGGATATGCCCAGGAGTGGCATAATTGGGTCCTCAGGTAGTACTATGTCCAATTATTTGAGGAACCTCCAGACTGATTTCCAGAGTGGTTGTACCAGCTTGCAATCCCACCAGTAATGGAGGAGTGTTCCTCTTTCTCCACATCCTCACCAGCATCTGTTTTTATGTGAGTTTTTGATCTTAGTCATTCTGATTGGTATGAGGTGGAATCTCAGATTGTTTTGATTTGCATTTCCTTAATGAATAAGGATTTTTAACACTTCCTCAGGTTCTTCTCAGCCATTTGATATTCCTCAGCTGAGAATTCTTTGTTTAGTTCTGTACCACATTTTTTAAATAGATTTATTTGGTTCTGCACGCACAAAATTTCCTGAACATAACACCAAATGACCCAGACTCCAAGGTCAACTATAGACAAAGAGGATCTCATAAAATTGAGAAGCTTCTTTAAAGCAAAGGACACTATTATCAGGACAAAGTGACAATCTACAGATTGGAAAGAGATCTTCATCAATCTTGCATCTGATAGAGGGCTAATATCCAATACATTAACTCAAGAAGTTAAACTACATTCAGTATTTTAAAATAAATGTTATCTTTATTATGACAAAACAATTCATCCAAAAATTATAAATTTTCTGATTGTATGCACACACACACACACACACACACACACACACACACACACACACACAAATGCCAGCAGATAGTACTATTACCCCAAGCACATAAACTCTGAGCTCTGAGAAATCCGTTTTCCCTTTGTAGAGTCTTATGTGTTAAACATGTGCCAATCAACTCTTCACAATTTGTGGTAAGACAATTTCACATAGTATAATGTTTCAAATAGTATAATGTTATTGAATAATGATGTTTTTATGGATAATTCATTTTGTTTGTCCTCCGGCCAAAGAATTGCATTTAGTTTGATTCTGCCTTATGACTGGTGAGAATATTGTGGATGTAAAGATTATGTTGTAGCCATGAAATGCTATTTCTATTAAGAACTTTCCTAGGAAGAGAATTGTAAGACGTACAATAATGTTCTGTTCAATTCTTTATGAACATCCAGACAAATTTTCAAAGCATCTGAATTATTTTATAACCCCACAATCAGTATGTACAATTCTTTTTTTCTATACTTTGTTACTACTTGCCATTATTGGCTTTTATTTCTTCTGTCATTTTGGTTGATATTTAAAATATCTGACTGTAGTCATGACATGTGTCTAATGTATGGAAAATGTACAAAATTTTTATATTTTGTTTTTAATTTGTCTTATTATAATTTGGGATAAAACTGGACTCCAAATCCTCTTCTTGGTATTAATGAATAACTATGTGCCCTGTGGAAAAAAGTCTACTCATCTTCCTCATTTTTAATTAAATTCTATATTATCGTGTATATTTTGGGTTGTTATCACTCTTTTAAAAGAGTAATTAAAGAATAGTTTTTTTACTTCCCCGTCCACTTTCTTTCTCTTTACATCTCCTATGTATGTCCCTTCCTTCAGTTCTTCACATAATCTTCTCCCCAACTTTATTTCCTTGTAAGTTCAGTACTTTTTCTTTCCTTATTATTGTTAGATATATTTTTGTGTATCTTTGTGGATGTGGAGACACACGTACATACGTGTGTGTATGTATCAAGTATATCTGTACATATATGAACAAACTTATGAGTTTGTTTAGTGTTTCTAGTTTGTATATGATATACGAATGACCATTTTGTTTTTGATGAATATGTATATTACTCATATGTGTGTAAGATTAATTCTCCCTCTTTCTGTTGTCTATACCATTGGCATTTCCAGTTGTACCTTGCGACTAGTGTGCCAAGACTTGCTCTAAAGCCTGAACAGCATAGAAAGAAAACTCAGAGGCTTGTAAATTATCAGTCAGATTTATAGAAGTAAATTCTCAACCCACAAAATGTCCACTCAAGGCTCGAGACCCCATATGTACAACAATGCCAAGCAACCAGAACTTCCAGGGACTAAGCCACTACCTAAAGACTATACATGGACTGACCTTGGACTCTGACCTCATAGGTAGCAATGAATATCCTAGTAAGAGCACCAGTGGAAGGGGAAGCCCTGGGTCCTGCTAAGACTGAACCCCCAGTGAACTAGATTGTTGGGGGGAGGGTGGCAATGGGGGGAGGATGGGGAGGGGAACACCCATAAAGGAGGGAAAGGGGAGGGATGAGGGGGATGTTTGCCCGGAAACCGGGAAAGGGAATAACACTCGAAATGTAAATAAGAAATACTCCAGTTAAAAAAAAAAATAATGTCCACTCAAAGAACTCCAAACTTAATTGATATTGATACAAGGTGCCCACCTCGATTGGACAAATTGCCCTACATTACTTGTCTCCTTGTTTCAGTCTCCCTCTCTATCTCTCTGTGACTCTCTCTCCTCATCTCTAAAATTCTGAGCCCACCTTTTTTTTCCACTGCCCAATCACAGGTTCTAGCCTTATCTTTCACCTGCCCCTTCCTGCTTACAGACAACAATCTACAGGTTCTATCGAACTTCCTAGTTACAACTTCATCTAAAAGTAATTTTATTTCATTTCCAAATTTATTGAATTTAATATTATTTTTATACCTAACTGATAACAGTAGAATTTTCAGCATATTGTTCAATAGAAACGCTAAGAAAACACATCTGTTTTTCGTTTTGATTAGAAAGAAACAGAGTCTTGTCTTTGACATTTTAACTTGATTTTTATTGTGGAAAATTCATAGATGCCCTTTAGAATGTCAAAGTCAGTTCTTCAACTACTTGCTTGTGGATGTTTTAAATCATGGGAAACTTTGAGTTTAAAAAACAGTTCCATATCTACTAAAACACTAATGAGATTTTGCATGAAATGTAAAGCTATATTTGCTTCAAATTATGTTCATGTGATAAATAAATTTGAATACCTAATATGTAAATGTAACCCTAATATGTAAATTTGAATACATAATATGTAAATGTAACCCTAATATGTAAATGTAATATGTAACCCTGCATTAGTAGGGTTTTAATTATTGCTGAATTTCATATATCATTATGATGCAAAAGTATGATATTATTCATAAATGATAGTAGTTTTCTTCTTCTGTA
Organism: Rattus norvegicus; assembly: GCF_021556685.1. Lineage (NCBI taxonomy): Eukaryota > Metazoa > Chordata > Mammalia > Rodentia > Muridae > Rattus > Rattus norvegicus. Next base: position 67,908,995 of record NC_141542.1, on the reverse strand, counting down.
ATAAAGTTTTGTTTGATAATCAGAATAATGGTTTCCTATAAATGAGTTTAGGGGAATTCTTTCCTTTCCTCTTTGCTTATACTCGTTTTAAATAAATGATATTCCTTCTTCCATAAATATTTGGTAAAGCTCATTAGTAAAACCTTCTGAACCTAGTGTGAACAAGATTTTATTCTGAGGATATTCTAAGGGTGTCCAAATCATGGGCCCCAGGGTAAAAATATGCAGCATTCAACAACTCATTTAGGTTCAATGCAAAACAAAATAATTATGACAAAGACTGGATTATATTTATGAGTCCCCAAAAGCTAAAAGGTTGGACACCAATTGCTAATATATTCATTGTCTTAATTTATTTTTTCTCGCAGTCTCTGTCTCTGTCTTTCTCTGTGTCTATCTCTCTCTGTCTCTGTCCTCCCTCTCTCTTTTGCTCCTCATTGTCTTTCTTCCTGTTTCCAAACTACTTTTCTTCTTCTCCCCCCTCATCCTCCTCCTCCTCCTCCTCCTCCTCCTCCTCCTCCTCCTCCTCCTCCTCCTCCTCCTCCTCCTCCTCCTCTTCTTCTTCTTCTTCTTCTTCTTCTTCTTCTTCTTCTTCTTCTTCTTCTTCTTCTTCTTCTTCTTCTTTGTCTTCTCCTTCTCCTTCTCCTTCTCCTCCTCCTCCCCTCTTCCTCCTCCTCTTCCTCCTCCTCCCTCTTCTTCTTTTCTTTTTGACATTTTTATTTCCTTGTGATCAAACAAAACATTCAGATTTATACTTCATTAGTAATTTCACAGTTATGTTAGCATCCCCTTATAGATTTATATATCCATGTTAGGTTGGTAGTGATTTTTGGCTTCACATATTTGTTTGTTTGTTTTTTATAACAGGCTTCTCTGTGTAGCCCTGGCTGTCCTGAAACTCAGTCTGTAGACAATGCTGGCCTTAACCTCACAGACGTCCATCTGCCTCTGTGTGATAAGTGCTGAGATTAAACAAGTATACTACCTTGTCTCAAACTGCTCCACATTCTTAAATAATCTAAATATTAGGGTCCCCCCTTGGGCTAATCATTTTCTAATCTCTATATCTTCATTTTTCAATTTTTCTTATTATCATTAATATTAATTATTTTATTTATTTACATTCAAAATGTTACTCTGCTTCTTTGTCTGCCTTCCAGGAGTTCTTTACTTCTCCCCTTACCTTTGCTTCTCAGAGGGTACTCTCCTACCTTCTTGCCCTCCTATTATCCCCCTCCCCTAGAGCATAGAGTTTCAATGGGATTAAGCACATCCTTTCCAACTGACACCAGACAAGTCAGTCCTCAGCCACATATTTATCAGGGGCCAGGGAAGAACCCATGCTTTTTGGTTGTTGGCTTAGCCTCTGGGAGCTATAAGGGGTCTAGGCTAGTTAATTCTGTTGTTCCTCCTATGGGGTTGCAATCCCTTTCAGCTCCTTCGGTCCTTCCCCTAATTCTTCGATAAGGGTCCCTGACCTCAGTTCAATGACTGGCTGTAATTATCAGCATCTGTTTCAGTCAGCAGCTGGTAGAGCCTCTCATAGGATAGTAATGCTGGGCAGAACAGGGCATCAGTTGTAATGTCACTGTTGCCTGCATATAGGATGGATGCCAAATTGGTTTTATCTCTGGACGACCTTTCCTTCAGTCTCTGCTCCATTTTTGTCTCTGCATTTCCTTTAGACAGAAACAATTATGTGTCAAAAATTTTGAAGATAGGTGTGTGACCCCATGACTCAAATGGATGCCATATCTATCTACTGCAGGTGGTCTCTTTATTTCTATCTCCCCACTGTTGGGCATTTCATCTGAGGACATCTCACTTGGATGCTGGGAGCCTCTGATATGCTACATATTTCTTTTCATTCTTACGGCACTCTGGGCTTCTCTCCTGTCTCCTTCCAAATCTATTCTGACCCCTTTCCCATCCCCCTCTACTTTCCCACCATAATTCCTCTCTCTTTGCCTCCTGTGATTATTTTGCTCCCCTCCTAAGAGAAATTTAAGAATACACACTTATGCCTTCCTTTCTTGTTAATCTTTATATGGTCTGTGAGTTATATCATAGATATTCTGAACTTTTTCTTAGTATCTACACTTTGGTATTGTGTTTAGGATATTTTCAATGTGTTAGAGACTATTCCTTATCTAAGACTCCTAATTATGGGGTATTGAGAGTCATAAATGGCCATCTTCTAAAATGAGGCAAACCAACCAGTGGAGGGTTTGGGATACAACCCCAGCCACAAAACCTTCAACCTACAATTTGTACTACCATCACTGTAATACATGCAACACTGACACTGTGCGAACCATAGATTACTTCAGCTTGAGAACCTTGATACAACATGGAGTCCAAATCTGACAATGCTTAGGGGACCAAAATCCAGAGGCCAGATGTCCCAGATATCTAGGATATAACCAAACACAACTGGAAAAATTGTCAAAGAAATGATGCCTAATGATATTCTGTTATACTCATGGATTGGAGTCTAACCTACTTGTCATCAGGGAGACTTTACCCAGTGATTGATAGAAACAGACACAGAGATACACGGGAAACATTAGACAGAGCTTAGGGAATCCTGCCAAAGAGGGAGAGAAAGAAGCATAGGAGCCAGACACCTTAGAAAAACCCATAGAACCATCAAACCTGGAATCATCTTATAGGGGCTCGGTCAATCAGGGCACTGGCATAGGTCTAAGCTAGGCCATCTGTATACAATGTATAGTTGTGTAACTTTTTCTTGTGGGACTTCTATCAGAGTGAGTGAGAGTTTTTCCTGACACTTTTGCAGGTTTTTGGGACCCTTATCCTCCTACTGGGTTGCCTTTCTCATGTTTAATATGAGGTAAGTGTCAACTTATTTTTTTTTTCTTTTCTATTTTTCGGAGCTGGGGACCGAACCCAGGGCCTTGCGCTTGCTAGGCAAACGCTTCACCACTGAGCTAAATCCCCAACCCAAGTGTCAACTTATTAATAGTTGGTAGTCAATGTTTGTTCAAAGTCCCCAAGAGACTTGCTTTTTAGTGAAAGGAAATGGAGAAGGAGTGAGGGGGGTGAATATGTAAGGAAGGGGTGTGGATGGAGGAGGTGGGTAGCATGAAATGTTAGCGAATCAGCTGTGGTTTGTAGCATATGAAAGTGTAAATTTATATATGTATGTATTTGCATATATGCTTATGTCCGTGTATATACAATTATATGTAAATAAGAAATTTAAGTCCTTTTTTGTTCTGGATGTATGTATTATTTCACTGCTGACCATTTTGCACTGCACAATCAATATGTAGGCTTATGCCTGGGAAAGGATATTTTTCTTATTTCAACATTCACTAGTTGCCTGCAGTCTCCTTCTAGGGGTGAGACTCTGAAATTGTTTCCCTTCCACATTAACATGTCTATTGATACTGCCATGGTTTCAGTCTTATTCATGCAACTATTTCTACAAGGTACTCTTTTATGGCATTCATCCTGGAACTTTGGCAATTATAATCTCTCTGTCTCCTGTTTGGTGTTGTTTCCAGAGCCACAGATATCCAGAGCTGTGATGTGGATATATCCTTTAGTTCTGGAGCACTTTGATTTGTTGATCTCTGCATTGGGGCTTCTGTATTAGTATTCATGAACAGAAGTAGTAGTTTCATTTAACCATAAGAGTAAAGGAATAATGGACAAAGGAATTATGCTAGTCTAGCAAAGATATAATTTACAATTGATATCAGTACTATAATTAGGTCAGACTTCTATCATCATTCACATAGATTATGTATGATAATTGTTTTTTTATAAAGCATCAGCATTTGATACATACATATATATATATATATATATATATATATATATCTTAACATCTCAAATAGATTAATTAATGAAAATTCTTGTGTTCCTGTATGAAAACTAGACACAGTGTCATGTTGAACTGGAAAACTGGAGAGAAAAAAGATGTATTATACTAATCAATTACTGGATGCTTCTGTAACAGGCAAAAATGATCCTTAACTGTTTTGTTGTATAATGTAGGGCCAATATATTTATCCAGATTCCCATTTAATAGAGGAGTTAAAATTTTTACATGCTTATGTTTATCTGAAAAGCAACACTGCCAAAATAATCTTCCACTTGGATTTCTTAACAGCTAAGCAGTAAATAAGACACAGTCAGAAGAAAGAGTCTTCAACAAATGGTGCTGGTTTAACTAACAGTCTGCATTTAGAAGAATGCAAATTGGTCCATATTTATCACCTGTACAAAGTTCAAGCCCAAGTGAATCAAGGACATCCACACAAAAGCACATAGACTGCATCTAATAGACAAAGTAGGTTATAGCCTTGAACACATTGGCACAGGGAAAAATTTCCTGAACAAATCACCAATGGCTCAAGCTCTAAGATCAACAATTGACAAATGAAACATCATAAAGTTGAAAAGTTTCTGTAAGGCAAAGGACTGTCACTAGGACAAAACAAAACAAAACAAAAACACTCTAACCCTACATCTAATAGAGGGCTAATATCAAAATATACAAAGAAATGTTCATTTACACAATGCAATACTTCTAAGCTATTAAAAATAATAAAATCGTAAATTTTTCAGGCAAGTGGATGGAACTAGCAGAGATCATCCTGAGTAAGGCAACCCAGACAAATATAGAACACACATATGTGTTCACTAATAAGTGGATATTAGCCCAACATCTCACAATGCCACGATACAACTCACATACCTTATTAATAATTATCACATAATAATATTGATCAAAACCCTTGTGAGCATTTATACTTTGGTGACTAGAGTAATTCAAGACTTCAGAATATTCATAGCCATTATTTATAGAATATTTGTGATCTAGATATAAAGTGTAAGTGTCAGTCTAGGTGCTGGAATATTCCATGGTTGTTGGCATGAGGAATATATGACTGGATCACAAGAGACTAAATTCACCAAATATCTGAATAAGCTTTTGAAATACCAAGCCTAGTTGTAGGGAACAGATCACTGGAGCAGATCTTGGAAGGATATACCCTTTCCTTTCTTTTCCTTATCCTTCCCGTATTTTCCCTTCCCTTCCCTTCCCTTCCCTTCCCTTCCCTTCCCTTCCCTTCCCTTCCCTTCCCTTCCCTTTTCTTCCCTTCCCTTCCCTTCCCTTTTCTTCCCTTCCCTTCCTTTCCCTTCCCTTCCCTTCCCTTCCCTTCCCTTCCCTTCCCTTCCCTTCCCTTCCCTTCCCTTCCGTTCCCTTCCCTTCTTGTGTCTCTTACTGCTTCCTGGATACCAGGAAATAAAGAGATGAGCAACTGTATTATAGCCTGGAATTTTGAAGTGGTACTTTGTCAAATTAAATCTTTCTTCCATTGAATTGTTTGCCTCTGGAATTTTGTCCTCATGATAAACTAAATTGTTATGCATAAGAATGCACACAGTGAAACTCCAAAATTGGAAACACTTTAGAACATACATTGCTTGATTTATAAGCTAAAATACAAGAGTTTCTTGGGTTTCAGGTGTTGTTATATTATATTAATCACCTATTGTATTAAAGAAAATTACTTTTTTAAAGTTTACCAGAATAAACGTTAAACCAAACAGTGTTGGTTACTACCATACACTCAAGTATAACTTAGAGTCTACAAGTTAGAATGAACTTCTGGAAAATACATTGTGGTTTTACGGATTTCTTCTTTCCTTATTGAAATATTCTGGTCTTAGAATGTTAGGCTGGATAATTATCTTCAAATGATTATTTACTAAATATTGTCTTCTGTTAACATTTTATTCCATGCAAAGTGACTAATATATATGAATCATCAATATATAAGATATATCTATATCTATTATCTCTACCTCTATCTATATCTATATATATCTGAATAGTTGAGATAATAAACTGTGTACAATACTTTTGAATCAGTTTATATGTATCTGGATCTTGGCCGAAGATCATTTGTGCATTTTTGCAGACTCAGTTACTGGCAATTGTGAAGGCTTTGCCAGGATGCCTCAGAGATTGAAGTTGTCCTTTTACTTGAGATGGTACACAACTAAAAATTATATTTTGTAAAAATCAGGTCTCATGTCCCTCTCCCTTCACTGCTTCTTATATGCATAGCTGTGTTCCTCATACATGTGGCTTCATGCATATGGGTCTATAGTATGGTTGGTCCTCAAGAGTCTTTGACAAAACCTACTTATAAACAAGGAACCAGTAGAACCAGTAACCCATTTTGTCCTACTGTGACCCAGTACTAAGAGCATTTATATTGCTAAGTTTTCTTCTACTCCCTGTGCTTGTTTCAAATTTCATAAAGTTAGAATATTTTCCAGATATAGAACATCACAGTATTCTTGTATAACTTTGACAGACATACTCATAATGGAATCCCATTGACGTTGAACAAAAATAAACCATTCAATAAATTTTTAAGTGAGTGAACTTAGCTCTCAAAGGAAGAAATACAAATGTCCAATAAAAAGTAGGACTAGGTTCATGAGCTGAGAATTTAGAGCAATTTTCAGAAGTTAGACAAACAACAAGCTATTCTCTCCTACAAGATTTGCAAATTGTGGCCCTAATGATACTTAGATTTTCAGTTCAGTGATTCTCACATCAAATTTCAGATTAACGTAAAGTTCAGAGACTGTAAATGAATTGTTTAAGCCACTAATACTATTGCAATTTTTAGGGGACCTATGGAAAGTTTTCTTGGTGCCTCTAAATCATACAATTAATTCATCTTACTCCATATGTGAAAAAGACATCTCATCAAGACAGATCTGTTTTCATTAATAGTGTGTATGGCTTCAGTGCTCAAACATTTTATGATATTATTCATTTCTCTATGAAGAATTCAGGTACCAAGAAATATCTTGCTGAAGAACCTTATAGAGATTGGAGAGTCTCTCTCTCTCTCTCTCTCTCTCTCTCTCTCTCTCTCTCTCTCTCTCTCTCTTTCTCTCTTTCTCTTTCTCCAGGTGCCAATTTACCAAGAGGTAGAAGTGCTGCATTGCAGTCTTATCAGTTAAATATTTTCTAAATGTTTATTGGTTCTCTACAGATTATATCTTTAGAAGCTCTTTTAAAAATCTGAAATATCTAAATGTTTAATTACAGTGGTGCTCTTTCCAGATTTGTATAGATAGTGCAGCTTTTTTTTTATTTTGAGTTTGATTAAAACAAGTATAATTGTATGGAATGATTATGTTTTGAAGGATTGTTCGAAATTTGAATAGTTTAAAACAGCAATAGCAACAGCAGCAGCAGCATATCAGCATGCCCTTACATATAAAATAAAGCAAGTATTTTTGTCTGTATTAAGGAAATGGTTTGTTAGAAGACATAATAGAGAAAATATTTCATGATGATTCCTAAGTCTGAAATAATACAGGACTATGCTACTTATCAAAACTGAGAACATGAAAACAGATCACTGTGCTTTGCTGTACTCCTGAGGATGATAATGTACCATTGTCATCAATGTAACAAATGATCTATACTTAACCAAAATTCAATGAGAAAGTAAATCACCTACACATATTTTGATCTATGTAAGTATGAATTTTACTAGTTAAGGTACATAATTGAATTATAAGAGTCATGAATTCCCAAAATAATACGTGGGATTATATTTGAAATAAAAACGGCAACAATGATGTCTGAAAAAGTTGGTGTTTATCTAAAACACAAAAACTAGGCATAAAAGAACACTCTGAGAGCTTTAGACACAAATTATATTCACTTGTTTTAGCCATTCCAATCAGGGCCTATGAGTTACATACAGGGCCTGGGATGATGGCTCAGCTACCAAAACAATTGCTGTGCAAACATGAGAACCTATGTTCAGATCCACAGCAACATGAAAATATAGGTGCCGCTTACAATACCGAGGTTGGAGGGGCAGAGAGAGGCAAGGAAGTCCCTGGAGTTCACTGGCCAGCCTGTCTAGCTAGTTGGGGATATGTGAGAGTCGCTGTCTCAAAAAAACTACGTGGCAATTAAGAAAGATACCTAATGCCAACCTCTTCCACATGCAAGCATAACCATGTGCAAATGCACGCTTACGCAAAAGAAGCAATGCATAGAGTCCATGTAGCCAAAACATTGTCAAATTTTGGGATAGGAACCAGGAACTTCAGAAGCCACCATTTTTATTTTCAAATGTTTCTCCATTAAGGGCCTTTTGGTGTGCCCTCACATCACACCGGGTGGAAGAGGGAGATGTGCTCATATACTCTTATCCAATCTGACACAAGACCTTTCCATACTAACTGGGTAGGGACTGACGCCATTGCTTATTGTCAACAGAGGAAGTCATACTAATGTAGTATAGAATCATCTATATTTTATAACTATGTAAATGTGAAGACTGGGAGTTATGTAGAAGAGAAACAAATGGTCTCAAATAAAACCCAGCACATAGACTCTCAAAAAAAAAAAAAAAGAACACTCTAAATTTACAGAATGATTCTCTTAATGTACCACATGATGCATTTCTTCTCACCCACCTACACTATTTTGTCTCCTTTCACGCCATCAGCAAATATAGAGCGTTTGATTTTGCTGCACCTGAATTCTATGAGCCAACATGTCTTAGAGTTAGGGCTGTCGGGGATGTGACATGACAGGCAGCTTTCTTAGCTTAGAAGTGTTGGTTTACAAATAAAGCTTACCATTAATTTAACCTTTGAAGTGCAAAGTACAAAATTAAACAGAACTTTTTGTTAAAGTATCTTTTAAAATAACAAATTATGTTCCAAATAAAAAAATTAGTTTCTGACTGAAATTAATCTTGATTGAGTCTAATCATCGGACAGAAATAGTTTTTTTTTTCAAATTCTTTGTACTGATCAGCTACATCAAATTAGTATTAGTATTATATCCTTGTAATATTATACAAAGGAGCAATGTATTAAAATTGATTTAATTAAATGTAAGGCTAGAAATACTTGATAAGAAACAAAATTTTCTTCCCGCTCAGAGAATTTCTCAAAAAAAATCATTTACTATAAGTTTCCCAAAGAGGTGCTATTTGTCTTTAAGCATGGTAGTCAGTTTCTCTGAAACAAATCTTCAAAGTGAAGAAGTAAGTTCATAAGACATCTCTGAATATTAAACAACAAGCATGTTACATATTCTAAGAACCATAAAATATGTCACCATCCTTAAATATATTTTAAATAAGTTGGCACAAAGTTTTTTTTCTATAGAGTCTATGACTTGAGAAATAAGCAATGTGTTATTGTCTAATAAAGTACGTAAGATTGCATTATTCATTCAGAAATAAGGAAAATGCAGTAAAGTCTAGAATCTACATATCAAAGACTTATTATCTCTTTCTTCAGAAATAGTAAAGTATCAGTGTATTGCATCAACCCCTGATAAATCTCCCTGTGAAGAATGGCATCTTTACACAGCTGCTGGCTTTGATGGGACACATAATCAGTCTTCAACAATTTATTCATATACAGCAAAGGATCAATAACAGAGAAGTTGCTCTTATGCTCACAGTGAGAATAGTGATTTCTGAAACCTAGCATGTCTTCCCTTTACCAAGTAAAGAAAACCATTAAATGTATGTTATGTCAGTCGTGCAGGAGCATCTCTCTGATAATAGAAGTATATCCCTTATGGTGTTCTGTAACCAAACTTGGAGCCATGCCACATCTTACGTTATGTGTACCATCTGCTCTTTTTCATATATTAACCTGGACAAAACACACACAAAACAAATTTCAGCTGACACACTGAAAATGTGTGGTGCTGGAAAATGACAACATTAAATAAAGATTATAGTTCTGAAGCACACTTGGAAATATGATGGCTAAAAGTAAAAGTAGGCATATTATGGGATTAATTGAGATCTTGATTTCATTCAGTGATATCAACCCAAAATTACCATGTACATCCTTTGTAAAACATACTAAAAGAAAGTATTTTCATTCAGATAAGAGATTAGCCCCCAGAAAATCAGCGGTACACTAAATAGCAAACAGGTTTTACAGAGAGAAATCTTGGTTGTGAAATAGGTCATCAAATAATAGAACTTGTTTGGCCACAAACCTAAAGACCTAAATATAATTTCTAGAACCCACAGTGAATGGAGAAATCCAACTGTCCTCAATTTGTGTCTGTGTGTTTAGTTGAATATATGAAACTAAACATAAAAGCATACTAATAGTATGTATATATATAAAAAGCCAGTCTATGGCATTGTTACATATTAGTAGTGAGACAAAGGGGAAATGATAAAATTTATGTTTTGTTTAAATTTTTATATTGGAATGTTTTAATATCTTTTGGATGAAAAATTATTGAAATGACTCTTTAGTCAAGATGGATTCCTGAATTGTGTACTGCACAGTTTAATATGGCAGGGACCAGACTCACCTAAGCTCCTTCAGAGCATTGATATGTGGGTCCACAAATATTTCTCTTAAAAGTATTTCTTTGCATTGATCAAATTTCTAGCAGTAGTCTTAGATAATTCATTTGTAAAAACAAATGTTATTTTGGTTTACATCTCACATGATTGAGTCCCTGATTGTTGGCCTTGTTGAATGTAAATTTGTGACGTGAAAGAACTTCATGGAAGAATTTAAAGGAGGGAAAATTAATAAAATAAAACTAGTTCCATTAAAGCAATAAAACAAAAACAAATTAAATGCTCACCTAGTGAACAGGAGGCAAAAGAGTGATCTTAGTATCTCCTATAAAGCTCCTCTCCATTGGCAGGTCTTTCAGACTCAATGCTCTCAAGCTGCAGAGGAATCAATCACTGGGCTTTATGCTAAAATGGTTGATTCAATGTGGACTCATAATAAATACAACATTTTCAAATTCAGCTTTCTGTTTCCACAAACAATTGCTATAACAAGACATCTATAGTATCTTCACCACCACATGTGATCTTCTAAAAAGCAACACTGTGCTTACCCAAGGAAGCAAAATGAAGGGTATGGAAAAAAGGCCATTAGTTATCTCACTTGGTTACCATAGCTCTTCAGATTTGGCAGAGCTCTGCAGAGCATTGCTTGAGGTATCACTAATTGATCTAAAAATCTGTGACTAAATCTGTACCTGGGGCTGATCCTGTGCCACAGCTCTCTACCCACAAGTTCTGCCAAGAGAGAGCAGGACTCCTGAGAGTGCTGACACATCTAAGATTACAGGTGAGACCACCATTGCTGCCCATATACAGGGCACAAGTGGGACCTACCTGGAGCCCAAAGGACTCAGGAATCACAGAACAGCCTGGGAAGTATCCTTCTGATTGGCAGTTCCATCCATGAGTGACCCTATGTCAAAACTACCTTCACCCCAATCCTGCCTGGAGAGCTAGTCTCCCAGGAATGTTGACAAATCTAAGACCACAGGCTCACAGGCTCACAGGCTCACAGGCTCACAGGCTCACAGGCTCACAGGCTCACAGGCTCACAGGAGGTACAAGCTATAGCCAGAGAGAGTAACATCAGCCAACACTACATATAACCAGATGGACAGAAGAACATAAGCAATAGAAACAGGCTATTTGGCATCACCAAGACATAGGTCTCCTAACTTAGCAATCCCTGGATACCCCAACAAACCTAAAAAGCAAAATTCAGTTTGAAAAATCACATCTCATGATGATGATAGAGGATTTTAAAAAGAACATAAATAACACCCTTAAGGAAATACAGGAGAATACAGGTAAACAGGTAGAAATCTTTAAAGAGGAAACACATAAAACTAGTAAAGAAATAGAGGAAAGCACAATCAAACAAGTGAAGGAATTGAACAAAACCATCCAAGATCTAAAAATTAAAGGAGAAACAATAAAGAAATCACAAAGAGGGACAACCCTGGAAGTAGAAAGCCTAGGAAAGAGATTAGGAGTCATGAACGGAAGCATCAACAAAAGAATACAAGAGGTAGAATAAAGAATCTCAGCCATGTACAATACCATAGAAAACATTGACACAACAGTCAAATAAAATTCAAAATGCAAAAAGCTCCTAACCCAAAACTGCAGGAAATCCAGTATACAATGAGAAGATCAAACCTAAGGACAATAGGCACAGAAGAGAGCAAAGATTCCCAACTCAAAGGGCCAGTAAATATCTTCAACAAAATTATAGAAGGAATCTCCCATAACCTAAAGAAAGAGATGCCCATAAACATACAAGAAGCCTACAAAACTCCCAAGAGACTGGAGCAGAAAAGAAATTTATCCTGTCACTTAATAAACAAAACACCAAATACACAAAACAAAAATCAGTAAGAAAAAGAAGGTCAAATAACATATAAAGGCAAATCTCTCAGAATTACATGAGACTTCTTTTTTTAAGTACATATAACTTCAATCATTTAATATTTGACAAATATGAAAAAAGCATGTGCTAGAAGAAAGAAAGCATCCTCAAAAAATAATGCTGAGAAAATTAGATGTCTATGAGCAAAAGAATAAAATTAGATTCATATTGATAACCAAAACTAATTCAGAATGGACCAAAAAACTAAACATGAAACATGAAAGATGATAAATGCTAGACAAAAACCTAGGTAATACTTGACATCATGTAGGAAAAGTCTTTCTGGATAGAATTTCATTTGGCCAAAACTTAAGGCTAACAAATAACAAGTGGGACTTCATACAATTAAAAAGGTTCTGCACAGCTGAAGAAACAGTCAGGTGAAAAATATACCCAGAATGGGAGAGTTTTTAACAGAGATTCTAAGTCAGAAGATCCTCTGCCTATGTTAGACCTAAAAAAGAACAAACATGCCAATCCAGGCCATGGTACCTAGCAATATTCTCAATTATCATAGATTGGAAAACCAAGGTATTTTATGATAAAATGCAATTTAAACAACATCTTTCCACAAAACCAGTCACACAAAGAATACTAAATAGAAAACTCCAATACAAAGAAGGAAACTACTACCAAAAAAAAGCAAGAAATGAACAACAAAAAATATAGAAAGTCCACGTACACCTGGAAGCAGAACAACTCTAGTCAATGAAAATTTGATCAGAGAAGTAAAATACAAAATTAAAGACTTTTTAGAATTTAATGAAGCTGAAGGCACACATAGCCAAGCTTATGTGAACAATGAAAGAAGTGCTAAGAGAAAAAAAAAACACAGCTCTGAGTCCCTGTATAATGAAATTAGAGAGAGCATTAACTAGCAGCTTAACAGTCCATCTGAAAGCTTTAGAACAAAAAGAAGCACATATAACCAGGAAGAGTAGAACCCAGGAAATGATCAAATTCAGCCAAAATCAACCAAGTAGAAACAAAAAGAACTATAAAAAGAATCTACAAAACTTGTAGACAAACCCTTTTCAAGACTAACAAGAGGGCACAGAGAAGACAGTATCCAAATTATTAAAATCAGAAATGAAAAGGGAAACATATTAACAGAAACTGAAAAAGTTCAAAAAAATTATCAGTTCCTACTACAAGAGCCTATATGCAACAAAATTGGAAAACCTGCATGAAATGGATAATTTCTAGACAGATACTAGATACTGGAGTTGAATCAGGATCATATAAACCATCTGAACAGTCCCATATCCCCTAATGAAATAGAATCAGTCATTAAAAGTCTCCCAACAAATAAAAGTCCAGGACCCAATGATTTTAGTGCAGAATTCTGTCAGAACTTCAAAGAAGACCTAATAATAATATTCTTCGAACTATTCCACAAAATAGAAACCGAAGGAAAATAACTTAATTTGTTGTATGAAGCCATTGTTATGCTAATACCTAAATCTCACAAAACCCCCAAAAGAATGAGAACTTCAGACCAATTACTCTTATGAATATTGATGCAAAAATACTCAAAAGTATTCTCACAAACTGAATTCAAGAACACATCAAAAACAAACATTCAACATGATCAACTAGGGTGCATCACTTGGACGCAGGGATGGTTCAATAAATGGAAATCCATCACCATAAATCACTATATAAACAAACTCAAAGGGAAAAAAAACATATGATCATCTATTCAATGCTTAAAAGCAATGGACAAAATTCAACCCCCATTCATAAAATGCTTGGAAATAATAGGAATTTGAAGCCCCTACCTAAACATAATAAAAGCAATAAATAGTAAATCCATATCCAAAATCAAACTAAATGGAGAGAAATTTGAAGCAAACCCACTACAATCAAGGACTAGACAATGTAGTCTACTCCTTCTCTATCTATTCAGTATAGTACTCAGAGACCTAGCTAGAGTAATTAGAAAACCCATAGCTCTGAGTGCCTGCAAAAGAAAAGAGGAGAGAGCATATGTCAGCAGCTTGACCACACACCTAAAAGCTCTAGAACAAAAAGAAATAAATAAACAAAAGAAGAGTAGAAGGTAGTAAATAATCAAACTCAGGGCTGAAATAAACCAAGTAGAAATGAAAAAGACTAGACAAAGAATCAGCAAAACCAGGAGCTGGTCCTTTGAGAAAATCAACAAGATAGATAAACCCTTAGCCAGACTAACCAGAGGTCACAGAGAAAGTATCCAAATTAACAAAATCAGAAGTGAAAAGGGAGACATAACAGAATCTGAGGACATTAAAAAAAATCATCAGATTCTACTATGAAAACTTTTATTCAATAAAACTGGAAATCTGGGTGAAATGGGCAATTTTCTAGATAGATACCAGGTGCCAAAGTTAAATCAGGAACAAATAAACCATCTAAACAACCCCATAATGCCTAAAGAAATAGAAGCAGTTATTAAAACTCTCCCAACCAAAAAGAGCCCAGGACCAGAAGGGTTTAGTGCACAATTCTATCAGACCTTCATAAAAGGCATCATATCAATACTGTCCATAATATTTGACAAAATTGAAACAGATGGAGCACTACTAAACTCCTTTTATGAAGCCAAAATTACTCTTATACTGAAACCACACAAAAACCCAACAAAGAAAGAGAACTTCAGATCAATTTCCCTTATGAATATTGATGCAAAAATACTCAATAAAACTCCTACAAACCAAATCCAAGAACACATCAAAATGATCATCCATCATGATCATGTAGGCTTCATTACAGGAATGCAGGGATGGTTTAATATACAGAAATCCATCAATGTAATCCAGTACATAAAGAAACTCAAAGATAAGAGCAACATGATCATTTCATTAGATGCTGAGAGAGCATTTGACAAAATTCAACACTCCTTCATGATAAAAGTCCTGAAAAGATCAGGAATTCAAGGACCTTATCTAAACATAGTAAAAGCAACATACAGCAAACCAGTAGCTAACATCAAACTAAATGGAGAGAAACTTGAAGCAATCCCACTAAAACCAGGGACTAGACAAGGCTGCCAACTCTCTACCTGCTTATTCAATATAATACTCCAAGTCCTAGCCAGAGCAATCAGAAAATGAAAGGAGGTCAAAGGGATACAAATTGGAAGGGAAGAAATCAAATTATCACTATTTGCAGATGATATGATAGTGTTCTTAAGGGACCCAAAAGTTCTGCCAGAGAACTACTTAACCTGATAAACAACTTCAGGAAAGTGTCGAGGTATAAAATTAACTAAAACAAATCAGTATCACCTTCCTCTACTCAAAGGATAAATAGGCTGAGAAGGAAATTAGGGAAATGATATCCTTCACATAGTCTCAAATAATATAAAATATCTTGGTGTGACTTTATCCAAGCAAGTGAAAGATCTGTATGACAAGAACTTCAAGTCGCTGAAGAAAGAAATTGAGGAAGATCTCAGAAGATGGAAAGATCTCCCATGCTCATGGATTGGCAGTGTTAATATAGTAAAATGGCCATTTTGCCAAAAGCAATCTACAGATTCAATGCAATCCGCATCAAAATTCCTACTCAATGCTCTATAGAGATAGAAAGAAATACATTGTTTTTCAAATACATTTGGAAAAACAAAATACCCAGAATAGCGAAAACTATACTCAAGAATAAAAAAACTTCTGGGGGAATCTCTGACTTCAAGCAGTATTAAAAGAGCATAGTGATATAAGACTGTATGGCATTGGTACAGGGACAGGCAGATAGATCAGTGGAACAGAATTGAAAACCCAGAAATAAACCCACACACCTATAGTCACTTGGTCTTTAATCCAATGGAAGAAAGATAACATTTTAAACAAATGGTGCTGGTTCAACTGGAGGTCAGCATGTAGAAGAATGCAAATTGATCCATATCACCATGTACAAAACTTAAGTCCAAGTGACAAAGGACCTCCACATCAAACCAGATACACTTAAACTAATAGAAGAAAGAGTGGGGAAGACTTGAACACATGGGAACTGGGGAAAATTTCCTGAACAAAATACCAATGGCTCATGCTATACAAATCAAGAATTGACAAATGGGACCTCATAAAACTTCAAAGCTTCTGTAAGGCAAAAGACACTGTCATTAGGACAAAACGGCAACCAATCCCACAACTGATAGAGGGGTAATATCCAAAATATACAAGAACGCAAAAGGTTAGACTTCAGAGAACCAAATAACCCCATTAAAAATGGGGTACAGAGCTAAACAAAACATTCTCAGCTGAGGAATATCGATTGGCTGAAAAGCAAGTAAGAAATGTTCAACATCCTTAGTCATCAGGGAAATGCAAATCAAAACAACCCTGAGATTCCACCTCATACCAGTCAAAATGGCTAAGATAAAAAATCAGGTGACAGCCAATGCTGGTAAAGATTTGGGGAAAGAGGAACACTCCTCCATTGTTGGTGGGATTGCAAACTGGTACAACCATTCTGGAAATCAGTCTGGAGGTTCCTCACAAAATTGGACCCAGCTATACCTCTCCTGGGCATATACCCAAAAGATGCTCCAACATACAACAAAGACACATGCTCCACTATGTTCATAGCAGTCTTATTTATAATAGCCAGAAGCTGGAAAGAACCCAGATGCCCTTCAACAGAGGAATGGATTAAAATAATATAGTACATCTACACAATAGAGTACTATTCAGCTATAAAAAACAATGACTTTACAGGCAAATGGAATGAACTGGAAAAATATCATCCAGTGTGAGGTAACTCAATCACAGAAAAACCCACTCATGGATAAGTAGATATTAGCCCAAAAGCTCAAATTATCCAAGATGCCATCCACAGACCACAGGAAGCTCAAGAAAAAAGATGACAAAAATGCGGATGCTTCCACTCCTTCTTGAAAGGCGAAAAAATATCCATAGGAGGAGATATGGAAGAAAGTTTACAGCAACGACTGAAGGAACGGCCATTCAAAGCCTGCCCCACATGTGGCCCATATATATACAGCCAGCCACCAAAACTAGATAAGATTGATGAAGCTAAAAAGTGCATGCTGAAAGGAATCGGATATAGATCTCTCCTGAGAGACACATCTAGAGCATGTCCAATACAGAGATCGATGAAAGCAGCAAATCACTGAACTGAGAACAGGAGACTCTTTGGGGCAATTAGAGGAAGGACTGAAAGAGCTAAAGGAGCTTGCAACCCCATAAGAACAATGCCAACCAACCAGAGCTTCCAGGGACTAAACCACTACCTAAAGACTATACGTAGACTGACCCAGGGCTCCGACTGCATATGTAGCAGAGAATGGGGCACCAGTGGAAGGGGAAGCCCTTGGTCTTGCCAAAGTTGGACCCCCAATGCAGGGGAATTTTGAGGGACAGGGACCGGTAAGGGAGGTAGATGGCGGGAACACCTGTATAGGGGAGGGGGGGTGCTGACTTACGGACAGGAAACTGGGAAAAGGAATACCATTTGAAATGTAAGTCAAGAAAAATATCTAATATAATTTTTTAAAAAAAATAGGATATTTTCCTCTATCCAAATATTTGTAGAAGAAAATGCACACATTTATTTTTTCTCTAACTCTTTATATTAAATAAATCAAAAGTGAAAATTAGCTGTATAGACGGAGGTCTGAAATGACAAGTTTAAGTGTCAAAGAACATAATTTCCATGTGAGGATGAAGAATGTTTTATACCTGCAACTCAGGATTTTTTAAGTGAGTATGTGCTTTGCCTTTGCTTTTCTTTTTCTTCTTTAAACTTTTTTTTATAGTCACCTTTATCCCCCTCCCAGTCTGCCCTCTGACTCTTCCACATTCCATAGAACTCCTGCCACCCCACTCCCATCTCCAAGAGGATATTTCCACCCTCCATCGTCCACCTACCCCTGTCCACCAAAACATGTCACTACCTAGGGCGTCAAGTCGTTTGAGTGTTAAGTGAATTTTCTCTTACTAAGTAAAGATGCAGGAGTCCTCTGCTGTGTGTGTGTTGGGGGCGTCACTTCAGCTGGTGGATGCTGCCTGCTTGGTGTTTCAGTGTCTGAGCAATCTCAAGGGTCAGGTTAGTTGAGACTGCAGGTCTTCCTATGGGGTCACCCCCTCAGCTTCTTCCAGCTTTTCCCTAATTCAGCCACAGGGATCACCAGCTTTTGTTCATTAACTGGTTGTAAATATCTACATCTGAGTCTTTCAGCTACTTGTTGGAACTTTCTGAGGGCAGTCATGCTAGGTGCCTGCTTGTAAGCACACCATAGTATCAGTAATAGTGTCAGGCCTTGGGGCTTTCCCTTGAGCTGGACCCCAATTTGCGCCTGTTGCTTGGCCTTTTTACCTCAGGCTCCTCTTCATTTTTGACTGTGCAATTCTTTCCGATGGAAACAATTATGGGTCAGAGGTTTTGATGCGGGATGGCAACCCCATACTTCCACTTTCTGCCCCGTCTTTCTACTGGAGGTGGACTCTACAAGTTCATGCTCACAATTGTAGCACATTTCATCTAAGGTCCTTCTCGTTCAGTTCTGAAAGTCTGTAAATTCCCAGGTCTCTGGTACATTCTAGAGGGTCCCTCTAATTCTTATCTCCCACGGTTACCTGCTTCTACTCTTTTTGCTGTCCCTCAGTGCTTCAGTCATGTTCCCTCCCAGTACCTGATCATGTTTCGTTATTCTCTCCCTTCCCCTTTCCACCCAAGTCCCTCAATCCCTCCACCCCCACCCCCACCCCCACGCTGTGATGATTTCTTTCTTCTCCCTCCCAAGTAGGATTGAGGCATCCTCACTTGGGCCTTTAGGCTTGTTAACCTTCTTCTGTTCTGTGTATTGTATCCTGGGTATTCTGTACTTTTTTAGCTAATGCCCACTTATTCATGAATACATACCATGTATGTCCTTTTGGATTGGAGTTACCTCACTCAAAATGATATTTTCTAGTTCAATCTATTTCCCTGCAAAGTCATGATGTCCTCATTCTTAATAGCTAATTAGCATTCAATTGTGTAAATGAACCACATTTTCTGTATCCATTCTTCTGTTGTGGGACATCACCTAGTATTTGCTTTTCAATTTGCAAACAGAATAGTAAGTATAAATAAATGAATATATGTATGAAATAAAATGCTAAGGTAATATTAATACACAGGCAATTATTGTCAGTTACTAATAGACTAAAGTTTGTGTTGGTTGCATTTTAAATGTTTGGAATAATCTCTTCCTCTAAATGGGAATGCAAGATGTTTCACAACAATTCTAGCACTAAACAAATTTTATTATTGTTAGAATTGTATGAGGTTATTGTGAAGTGAAATGGAGACAGTCTCATTGAACTTTAAAGTTCTGCATACACTTCAATAGAAATACATGGATATTATAACTCGAATGAAGCAATTCTAAATACGCTGATATTAAATGATTTATAGAATGACTAGCTCAGGATTTCTGATTGTCCATGAATATCCAGCAGCTTATAGTTCTAAATAAAATAAGTAAAAAAGAGATGGACTTCACCTTATCACCGGAAAAGGATAGGGTCTTTGTTCCTGTTGCGGTTTGAGAGTGGTCTTCTTGACCTCATATATTTGTATACTTATTCCCCTGGTCATGGAAGATTAAGTGGTGTGGCTTTGCTGGAGAAATTTTGCCACTTGGGTTAGGCTTTGAAGTTTCAGAAGCCTAATTTAGGCCATTCTCTCATTGTCCCATTGTCCCATTCTCTCTCTCTCTCTCTCTCTCTCTCTCTCTCTCTCTCTCTCCCCCCTCCCTCTCCCTCTCTCCTTCCCTCCCTTGTTCTCTCTCTCCTTTGCTCCCTCCCTCCCACTCTTTCTCCCTCTCTCAATTTCCCCCCTCCTCCCCTTCCCCTGCCTGCATGCCTGCATGTTGGCCTGCCTGCAGATGAGGATGTGAGTGTTCAGTATCATGTCTGCCTGCTTCCTGTCAAGATGATTGAGGGCTAATTCTTAAAACTTTAAGCATCCTCCAAATCCACAAATAAGTGCTATCTTGTATAAGATTTGCCTTGGTCATCATGTCACATCACAACATAGAACTGTAAAAAAGACAGAAGTTAGTACCAAAAGTGAAGTAGTCCTATGACAGGTATGACCATGCTGTTGTTTTAGGGATTATAGAATAATTTGAATAGAAAAGCAGTTGAACACATTAGAATGGGTTTAATGGACAGTCTTAGAAGTATCATGGAGAATGTAAAATGTAATGTTTTCCATAAGAGATTACTAGGGAAGCATAATAATAACTTAATAATTCTTGATGATATTTGTTATCTATTCTAGTACACAACACTTGGAATTTTTTTCTTTTCTGAACTCTCATGCAGATACAGACACACAAAAGTACACATGGAAAGAAAGACAGGAGAGAGAGAGAGAGAGAGAGAGAGAGAGAGAGAGAGAGAACTTTCTCTGTTTATAGTATGTGTTTAACTTTCTTCAGTGCTATTCTTACTGTATTATTGGTCACAAATTGCTCTATTCCTCATAATGAAAATTATGTACATTTACTTTGATTTTGAAAGTTTATTTTGAAGTATAATATCCTTAGTTAGCAGATATTTTGTTTCATGATCTGAATTAAATGACTGAATGTTCTTTTGGATATCAGGACTTCTTAAGGAAAATTTGCTGTAATTCTGGCAGGTTTGTATGCATAAGTAACCTTGCATTTGGGCATTTTTGTTTATTGATTCTTTTTTATATTTTAGTGTTTGCATTTTTACAATTCTGCAGAGGACTTTTCTGGTCAGTTTTGGGAGTAATATCTTCATCTTACACATTGAGATGCATTTCTTTCTCTAGATGTAAGCAAACTTGTACTATAAATCCATTAAATGGGTTTAAATTTATTCAATCTGACTCTTGGTTCCATGTTTGTCTTACTCAATGTTCTATTGCTGTGAAGAGACACCATGACCATGGCAACCGTTATGAATGACACTTTATAACTAGGGCTTACTTACAATTTTAGAGGGAGGATGGCAACACAACGTCAGATATGGTACTGGACACAGAGCTAAGAATTCAATATTCTGATCTACTACAACCGGGAGAGAGAGAGAGAGAGAGAGAGAGAGAGAGAGAGAGAGAGAGAGAGAGAGAGAGAGCGCCACTGAGCATTACTAAGCATTACTTGGGCTCTTGGAAACTGAGTAGCCTATCCCTAGAGACACTCTTCCTCCTAAGGCCATGGCTAATTCCATTAAGTCATAGGGAGGGATCCTCTAGTTTCACCTAAGGTTGCACTACTCATTTGAATGTATAAGCTAATGAGGCCCATTCTTATCCAAACCACCACATCATTTACATAACAACATTGTTTGGTGTCTTGTGTTCTTGAGACCTTAAATACCATAGTCTTAGTTGACATTATTTTCTTTAGTAGTATTAAAGTATAAAATTGGATTAACATTGTCTTGAATCCATGAAATATTGTTTTCATATGGCATAATCTCTTGTTCTTCTCTCTCATATATTTTTTCTTTCTTTCTTTAATACTTTCCATAGAATAATCTCTTCTTTGTAATCCTTACACATTAACAAAGTCAGATCAATCATGATGCCTAATATACCACTTCAACAAAGTATAATTCATTTTAGATGTCAAAAGTATTTTAAAGAGCAGACTATTTCAATTCATATATAATATAAGTATATATGTATAAATTCATGGTAGATGTCAAACTTGGATTTTTGTAAACACTGAAATCTTTTATTTACAATAAAATTATAAAAATAGTTATTATTATTATACACTTAATAGAATATACACAATCTTTTCTATTTTAATTTGATGCAGTGAATAGAGAAGAAGATAAATTTCACGATAAACCTGTCTCTAATTGGTTTTTTATCATTGTTCTAGGACACAACCTTTTGTATGTCAGTTACTAAAAAATTAGAATAAATAGAAATTATTCTCTTAGTGTTATTTTGTGTGTGCATTTCATGCTGACACAGTTATACTAAAATTACATAAAAATATGTTCTTAATAAAACTTCAATCAATTCTACAGGATGTATATTGAATTAACCTAACAACATCCTGTATTGATTAGATGCAATTAAACAAATTGCTTGAAACCATATCCCTTGCTCTGAAGCACAAAATCCTGTATAGCAACATTACTTTATTGGATATATAAATAAATTAAACCGATACAAGTATACACTTAATTTCCTATTTGGAATTATCACTTCAGGGCATTAAGCTACTGTTGCTATAATGAAATATTCTAATAATGAATTAACTAGCTCAGTGTTTGCCATAGTGATTTAAAACAATTCTGGTTTTAGAAATATTAAAAATGTACAACCCCTTTATAAGTACAAAGTAACCTATTCCAAGCTTAGTTTCGGGGATTAACCTAATGTTTCTGTGTATATTGAGAGGTGATCAGTAATAGTTTTATTTATTTTATGTCTAAGTAAAAATATCAGTGAAAAACCTCCTTTAATGCTATTTGTTTACAGACATATTCTAGAGAGTAAATTATATATTGAAATTTATAAATAAGTAAAGTATGTCAATTATGTATTGATTTCTAATATGTAGTATCAAATTTATTAGGTATAGGTATTAGGTTATGAAGAATATACAAATGAGTAAGATATAATGAAAGTAACAAGAAAAAGAACTAGAAAAGCC
The DNA here is from genome assembly GCF_021556685.1 of Rattus norvegicus. Taxonomy (NCBI): domain Eukaryota; kingdom Metazoa; phylum Chordata; class Mammalia; order Rodentia; family Muridae; genus Rattus; species Rattus norvegicus. Next base: position 67,886,065 of record NC_141542.1, on the reverse strand, counting down.
AAATTATATAAACATTTATCATAATAAAATAGTCTTCAGTGGAGATATTATAATTTTTAGACCACTAGTTTGCCATCTTTAGGATTTGTAGACAATTCACAAGAATTTTGATGATTTTCTGTTAATTTCTTCTCAAAACTGGATAATGTGTCACCACACTATTCTGACTAATGATCTTGATGGTCCCTGTTAGAACTGATCTCTTCTCCAGACAAAGAAGGATATATGAAGGCACTGGCAATGCAAACAATTGTGGTGCTCACTGTGGAGAGAATCACCAATTAATCTGGGAAAAGCTTCCTTTTTATTATGAGTAAAAGTATTTGATATTTTAATTGATATGTCCTAGAGAGTTTTCTGTAGTAACAGTGTGAAAGAAAAATTGTACAAACTTCTATCATGCAATAATTAAATACTCCAATACATATAAATCTAGAGGATATAATTTATGAGTTCAATGAAAATTATTCTAAGTAAAAGCAACAGGATACATATAAATAACAAGCATAGTTATGAGGTGAATTTAGAATACCCAGGATACAGTCCACAGAACTCAAGAAGGTTAACAAGCCAAAGGGCCCAAGTGAAGAAGCTTCAACCACTTGGGAGGGAGAAGAAGTCAATCATGGTAGGCAGAGGGAGGGAGGGACCTGAATTGAAGGGGAGAGGGAAAGGGAAAAGGGGGAACATGTTCAGGTATTGTGGAGTGGGGGCAGGAAAGAATCCCTGAGGGCCAGCAGTAAGATTGGACATATGCTGACTCCAGGGATGGTAGGTGGGAGGAGTGCTCTAGAATATAACAGAGACATGGGAGGTTAGAAACTCTCAGGACTCAAAGGGATCTTGGATGAAATGCCCAGCAATGCGGAGAGGCAACTTACAGAGTCCACCTCTAATACAAAGACAGGACATCAAGTGGAGAGATGGGGTTGGCATGTCAACAGTCAGAAACTCTGACCCAGAATTATTCTTGTCTAAAAGAACTACAGGGATAAAAATGGAGAAGAGACTGAGGGAAAAAAGCTCCAGTGACCAACCCAACTTGGGAACCATTTCAAGGGGAAGCTCCAAGGTTTGGCACTATTACTGATGCTATGATATGTTTACAGGCAGGAATCTATCATGGCTGTCCTCTGAGAGTCCCAACAAGCAGCCAACTGAGACAGAGGCAGATATGTACACCCAACTAATGGGCTGAAGTAAGTGACTACTGTGGTTGCATTGTGGCAAGGCTGGAAGAATCAGAGGAGGAGGGCAAGCCCATAGAAAAACAAGCAGTCTACACTAACCTGAACTCCTGTGATCTCTCAGACACTAAGCAGCCAACGAGGCAGCATAAAAGCTGATATGAGACCTCTCCGACACATAGACAGCAGAGGAGTATCTGGTCTGGCTTCAGTAGGAGAAGACTTGACTTACCCTCAGGAGACTTGAAGCTCCAGGGAGTGAGCAGGCCTAGCAGGGGGAAGGGTGACATCCTCTGGGAGACAGGGAGAGGCGATAGAGGAGATATGGTATGAGGAATTGTAGGAGGGTGGACCGGGAGTGGGTGATGACTGGATTATAAAAATAAATAAATAAATTATAACAAAAGAAACATAAATGACTTTTGTAAAAAAGCTTTAAACTTAGCCAACTTACGTGTGTACAGTTTACTTATAAGCAGACTATATAAGATTTTTAAGAAACAGGCAATCTTTTAAGAATAGACAATATAAAATACTTGTTATTTCAACAGAATTATACAAAGAATTCTGAACTGAGGAATCTCAAATGCCGGAGAATCACCTAAAGAAATGTTCAAAATCCTTAGTCATCGGGGAAATGCAAATCAAAATGGCCATGAGATTCCACTTCATACCAGTCATATGGCTAAGGACAAAAACTCAGGTGACAGCAGGTGGGGATAAAGAGGAACACTCCTCCATTACTAGTGGGATTGCAAGCTGGTAGAATCACAGTGGAAATCAGTCTGGCAGTTCCTCAGAAAATTGGACATAGTACTACTTAAAGGCCTAGTTATACCAGTATTGGCCATATAATCAGAAGATGCTCCAATATTTAGCAAGCATACCTGCTCCACTAAGTTCATAATAGTCATATTTATAATAGCCAAAGGGTGCAAACCTCACAGATGTCCCTCCACAGAGGAATGGATACAGGGAAAATTTCACACTTACACAACAGAGTACTATACAGCCATTTAAAAAAATGACTTCATGAAATTCTTAGGCAAGTGGATGGAATGAGAAAATATCGTTCTGAGTAAGGTAAAACATTTACAAAAGAACACACGAGGTATGTATTCACTGAAAAGTAGATATTAGGCAAAAAGTTCAGAATACCCATGATATAACTACAGACCATATGAAAGTAAAGAAGAAGGAAGACGAATTGTGGATGCATCAGTCCTACTGAGAAGGGGGAAAATAATCATGGGAGGTAGAGGATGTAAGGGACTTGGGAGGAAGAGAGGAGCAGGAGAAGAAAAAAGGGGACATGATCAGGTGTGGGAGGAGACCTGGGAGATATACAGCGGGGCAGGAAATTGAACAGTGGTTTGAAGCAATGGTGGATGGGGAACTTGGAGTAGTCAACAAAAAGTCCCAGATGCTAGAAAAGTAAAAGGCTCCCAGGACCAAACTCAGATGACATTAGCTGAAATACCCAACAAAGAGGAGAGAGATCCTGAAGAGACTGTATCCAGAGTTTAACTATGTCCCACAGTTGAAGAATTGGGCCACCCGCCCATCTCAAAAATGTAAACCCATAATTGCTTCTCTGTAAAGAAAATAAATGGACAAAGAGTATAGCAGAGACTGAAGGAAAGGCCGTCCAAAGACTGCCCCACATGGGAATCCATCCCATATGTAGCCACTAAACACAGTGACTATTGCTAATGCCAAGAAATGCTGGCTGACAGGAGCCTGATATAGCTATCTCCTAATAGGCTCAGCGAGAGCATTACTAATATAGATGTGGATATTGACAGCCAACTATTGGAATGTGACTCCAGCTGCACATGTAGCTGAGGATGGCCTAATCTGTCTTCAGTGGGAGGGGAGGCCCTTGGTCCTGTGAAGGCTTGATGCCCCAGCATAGGGGAATTCTAGGGCTGTATGGTGGGAGTATGTGCATGTTTGGGAGAGCACCCTCAAAGAAGCAGGGGGACGGGGTGGGATAGGAGATTTGCAGAAGGGAAACCAGGAAGAGGGATAACATTTGAAATATAAATAAATAAAATATCAACAAAATGTTTTAAATACTTATTTCATTTCAGTAAACATTGGTATAATAGTAGGACACCTTTGTTAAGAAAACTAACTAGCTATTTCTTTTAATGTTATTCTCTCATCAAAATGATTTATCAATCTATTAAAACCACAAAATGCTTGGGAAACATAAAAATTCATATATGAGATATAAAACCTGCAATCAATGTTGTAAAAATTATTGGAAGCAAAGGGTAGGTATAAATACTACAAAGGGATTTATAAGCATTTAATTTTACTCAAAGATTGCAGTAACATCAGGGCAGCAGATGGCAAAGTGTTAAGAACAGAATGACATCTAAAACCCCTGGAAAGTCAATGGGAAATGCTATATGAGGTACCAAGGGACCTTACAGTTGGTATCAAGTTGAGGCAATCATCTTGGCAGCCATCAGATAACCTTCACCTCTCCTGGCAGGGAACCACACTGTAGCAAACAAGCTCAAACTGTGAAATGTACAGGGTGCGAGGTTAAAGATAAGCTCATAAAGAAGGTGGCAACTGCTCTTAGTGTCCTTCATAAAACCTGGCAGTGAGCAAATGGGAAGCAAGGGACTGGATGAGCCACACTGAAAATCAATCCACATAACACTCCTCAGCAAGCAAGACATGAAAGGGCAGGAACTGGGAAAAGATCTGCATTCTCACATACAGACCTTTGGCTGCCACATGTTGAAACCTGCACAGGTAACAAGAAAAACTGGGAGTCATGGCGTAATAGTGGGGCAGTCCAGAGAGAAGAGAATATAATAACTCTATTTTAATCTGATGAGATAATCCCATTAGATTTCTAATTGGGTTTTCAGTGATTACAAAGGTCTTAAGCCACTGATTCCAAAATGAAAGTTTATTAGTGTATATAACGATAACATGATGGTAGCAGTGTAAACAGTTAAATGTACAGAAACAAAATAGCCTGAACAAATATCTAATATGAATCCTGAATGTGTTAAGTTTAAATGGCTTATAGTATTTGGTGTTTGTTATGTATTTGAAGTTTTGGACACTGCTCTCCTAACATAGTAAGAGAAACAATGGGGTCATGCAACAGAAAAGTCACTTGAAGTCTTTCTTTAAATATCTAGGTATACTTTGATATAAAACTGGTGACAATGAAACTTTGCTATGTCTTTAAAGCCATTGCCATTTAACACTAGGTTTAACTCTTATTCATGGTGTTTGCTGGTGGGAGAGATGAGGATTCAATGACATAGGGGAGAGTACTATTATCTCGTTCCCTTTAAGATTTTTTGCAACAAAAGTGGAATGTACATGGGAGAAGTGTAACAAACCTGTGAAGGATTTTAAAAGCACTGTTATATCAGGGATCATACTGAGTACTTTGTGAGAAACAAAGTGAGCTAGAAGAGCCAGAAGATGCAAAGAAAAAAGTCAAACAGGAACCCTCTGAATACCCATGAACCACAGAATATATCAGCAGTTACATAACATATATACACATAAATTATATATATCTTGAACTTGTTATCTTTATAGTTTATGAAGGCTTGCCAAGAAAAAAAATAAAAATATCCTCAGATACATTAATATACAACTGAATTCCACAGTTTACAAATTAAAAAAAAAACTCTGTATATTATGGAAAACTCTAAGCAAAATGGTTGGTTAAAATGATCCTTTTTTAGCAGTGTAGGCAGACATGTCTTAGAGGTAAATACAAATCCTGCCTAAGAGCAGCCATATGAAAGACTCAGGTCATTAGCCAAGGTAAGATTTCATAAAATAGAAGATTAAAGGAAATTCTCAAAAATATTAAAGGCACATCTTATGCAATGAAGAGTAGAATCTGCAAAAGCTCAAATATTAAAACCATACTTAATACAAAAGTTTTTAAAAAGCAAATATTCATAGTAAGAGACATAGGCAATTGAGGATAAATACATAAGCCAATTTAAAGAAAAATATCTTCAAATACAAGATAAGCAAAACAGTAACAAAACATATGGACTTAAATAGCTGCAAAGAATAAATGAATATAACTATAACAGATGATTGCTCTTAGCCTGGAGGGAACTATTATGATTATATTTTTCATTTCATATGCATATATTATTATATATCATTTTATTTAACTCAGAAAGGAATTCTGTTTTATGGTTTTGTTTTGTTTTCACATATATTTTTATTGGATATTTTTATTTACATCTCAAATGTAATTCCCTTTCCCAGTTTCCTGTCTGTAAGCACCTTAGCCCATCCCCTTTCCCTTCTTCTATAAGGGTGTTCCCCCTCTCCAAACACTCTCCCCTTCCCACCTCCCAGGTCTGACATTCCCCTACACTGGGGGATCCAGCTTTGGCAGGACCAAGTTCTTCTCATCTCATTCCTGTTCAACAAGGCCATCCTTTGCTACATTTGCAGCTGGAGCCATGAGTCTGTCCATGTGTACCCTCTGGGTAGTGGTTTAGTCCCTAGGAGCTCTGGTTGGTTGGTATTGTTGTTCTTATGGGGTTGCAAGCCCCTTCAGCTCCTTCAATCCTTTCTCTAACTCCTCCAATGGGGATCCTGTTCTCAGTTCAATGGTTTGCTGTTAGCATTCACCTCTGTATTTGTCATGCTTTGGCTGAGTCTCTCAGGAGACAGCTCTATCAGAGTCCTTTCAGCGTGCATTTCCTGGCTTCATCAATATTGTCCAGTTTTGGTGGAGATATACATACATATATATATATATATATTGGATCTCCAGGTGGGGCAGACTCTGAAAAAGCCATTCCTTCAGTCTCTGCTCAAACTCCTCCTATGAATATATTTGTTTCTGCTTGTATTTTTATTTGTGTGTGTGTGTGTGTGTGTGTGTGTGTGTGTGTGTGTGTGTTTTGTTTCTACTTTTAAGAAGGACAGAAGCATTTGGACTTTGGTCATCCTTCCTTTTGAGCTTCATGTGGTTTGTGGATTGCATCTTGGGTAATTTGAGCTTTTGGGCTAATATCCACTTATCAATGAGTGCATACCAAGTATGTTTTTCTATGATTGAGTTACTTCACTGAGGATAATATTTTCTAGTTCCATCCATTTGCCTATGATTTCATGAAGTCATTGTTTTTGACAGCTGAGTAGTACTCCATTGTGTAGATGTACCACATTTTCTATATCCATTCCTTTGTTGAAGCTGGGTTTTTTCTAGCTTCTGGCTATTATAAATAAGGTTGCTATGAACATAGTGGAGCATGTGTCTTTGCTGTATGTTGGAGCAGCATTTTTGGATATACCCAGGAGTGGTATAGCTGGGTCCTCAGGTAGTATAATGTCCAATTTTCTGAGGTTCCTATAGACTGATTTCCAGAGAGGTTGTACCAGCTTGCAATCCTATCAACAATGGAGGATTGTTCCTCTTTCTCCACACCCTAGCCAGTGTTTATTGTCACCTGAGTTTTTGATCTTAGCATTCTGACTGGTGTGAGGTGGAATCACAGGGTTGTTTTGATTTGCATTGCCCTGATGACTAAGGGTGTTGAACAGGTCTTTAGGTGCTTCTCAGCCATTCGATAGTCCTCAGCCTACAATGCTTTGTTTAGCTCTGAACCCTATTTTTAATTAGATTTTTTGATCTTTGGAGTCTACATTGTTGAGTTTTTGTATATATTGGATATTAGCCCTTTATCAAAATGTCTAAATTTTAAAGAATGATAATGTCATTTTGTTAGAAGAGTGGGGGCAATTATTAACTATATTAGGTGTTTATAGGCATAGATTCATAGCAGCTGTTTTAAAACACTGTCTCAGAGTTTTGTGTATAGATTCAGGGAATATTAGATATGTGAATAGACAATTCTAGAAGATACAGGTGAAGACAAATGATAACTCTTGAGTCCCATCCTTGAAGAGCAGAGAGAGGGAGAGTTGTTAACATGCATATGACACTCAGGTGTCTCAATATTGTGCTAAGTCTACAAATTGTGATGATGCAAAAATAGATGGAGGGAGAAAGAAAATGAGGAGTGAGAGAGTGAGGGAAATGGAAGGACAAAAACTGAGAGAGAGGGAGAGAGAGAGAGAGAGAGAGAGAGAGAGAGAGAGAGAGAGAGAGAGAGAGAGAGAGAGATCTTGGAACACACATTTCTATACTAGATGTTTCAGTCAAAGCATTCAGTGCCCATGAAACCTCATGAAACAAGAGGAAGGAGTGAGGAAGACAGAAGGACAGATGATACCAGGAGCAAAAGGTCCTCTAAAATAATTAAGCAAGCTCCAATGAAACTCACAGAAACTGAAGCACAGGACCTATGCATGTCTGTAGCAGGTAATGTGTGTGTGTGTATGTGTGTGTGTGTGTGTGTGTGTGTGTGTGCGTGTGTGTGTGTGTGTGTGTGTGTGCAGAATAAAGCTTCATAATATCAGCACAAGGAAGCAACATTGTTCAATGGGGGATCATTAATTTTAATTAACTCTAGTATCTTCTCCACAAAAAATCCATTCAAACTTCTTATACTACCTTTATAATTTAACATGCAGTTATGTGCACAATAGTTTCAGTAATCATAACATCTGTGCTCACTCAAATGCTTTTTTGAAAATCTGTTTTTGCATGAAGATGAAATATGTAAAATACTTATTTACAAGAGAAAAACAACATGAATCTTGTAGTATGAAATTTAAATCTGTGTACATGCAGAGGCCATTATGCTTCTGGCATGAAAAAAATAGATGTTCTTACCTTAGTTGCATGATAAAGCTATAATGCTTCACTTTATATAACCAAGCATATAACTGTAAATCCTTTCCCACCTTAATACTCTAAGAATCAGTCACATGCATTTGTACAGAAATAAGCCACCTAGGAAGGGCCAATATTCCACTTGAGTCTCTTTTCTTGCTTCAGGTATCTACTATCAACAGGCTGCCCATCCTTATTTTTACTGCTTCAGAAAGTTAGTCTTTTCCAAGTCTTTTAGACACTGCTCTTCCATTGAACTTCTCTGTAGCCACCTCTCTCCAGAAATTCATAAAATTATGAAGGCTGTATCAGTGCATATACTGGACTACATGGAGTAGGAAGAGTTTTTGAGCTCCGTGTTGACTTTAGCTGAAAGTATTTGTGTTAATTTATTTATTTGCTACCCATTCCAGCATTTCTCTGAAACTTGTAACTTCACAAGACACATACCCATTTATTTTATTCCATATCAACTAGAGTTCAAGGCAAATATATCCCATTCGAGTGTTTACAGCACTCAAGTGTAAGTGTAAGTCTACTAAGTAAGCTGTTGCTACTCAACTTATAAAACTGATATGTCATGATAAAAAGAAAATAAACTGAGGAACTCAATAATAT